>NC_137357.1:13229496-13486037 GCF_965287045.1 Carcharhinus amblyrhynchos | reverse complement strand
TGGTATTTCCATACTCCAACATAAAACAGTCAGCGTGCCAATAAATCATCCTGGGCAACTGCCGGATTAAGGAACGAGACTCTTTTTTTCAGAAACGTCCCAATTCCCCTTCCCACATGGTGCACATTCTGAGGGTTGAGAATAAACAGAGTTGAAAGGTCATGCTGTCAAGCAACCAGATGGATGATGGGATCCTTCCCCTGATTCTCGCTTCCAGACAGCTGGGAAGAATGAACGACTAGTCCCTCTGTCACTTTGCGATCAGAGGTTGTTCCTCCCACTCAGCCTCTGAAGGTCAGCAGAAGGAGATGTGTGTTGCGAGGTAGAGTCACCCTCCACCTTACACCAACCCAGAGAGAGAGAGAGAGAGAGAGAGAGGTTGCTGACTCTGCCAGATGCGTTGCAGCTCAGGAAGACTTGTTTGGTTGGAAAGTTTTGCAGAATCCTGAGCTTGTGAATACCATTAGTACGGGACATACTGACCCCAAAAATCCTGCACCCTGACATATATAATGAGAGCCAAGTGTGCGGGCAAAGCCGGTGAATAAGGCTGCGACCCAGACCCAGGAGGAGGAGGGGCAGCAGTATGTGGGAGGTGGGGTGGGCACCGAAACAATAACAGCATCCTGTCCTTTGGAAAAAGACTGCTCACAAACTGCTGTTAATAGATTTGTGAAAGGCAGGATGGTTTGAAATGCTGTCGAGATGACCGCTGGCCTGTGGACAAATTCTTTGCCAGTTAAATCACATTTAGGGTTTTTTTTTCCCTCTGCAGTGTGCACACCCGGGCCTCCAGACCCTGAAGAAAGCTCCGCTGGCAAAAAACAAAGCATGTTCCCCATCGTAGCTGTAATTTATTTTTAAGCTCTTCCATATGCAAGCTGTCATTTATGTTGTTTCCGGAACAAAACAGAAGGCTAACATGTTTTGGCCTGTTTGGAGACTGCTGGCAGTGGGAGAACTCCCCTTCAACACAGCCAGGAGTCATTAATCATCAACGCTGCTAACTGCCAGTTCCTTTCAGGAATCATTTTCACTCAAAATAGACCTGTAAATGTGCTGGATCTGCTTTGCGAGCCATCAATCTATGGATTATGGGATGTGTCAGACAGCTGTGACAGACAAGGCCCCTCTGTTCAACAGGTCCTGACTCCCACAGGCTCTCATATCAAGTGCCTGATGGGAGTTGACAGCTTCACTGGTGCCTACAGAATAGATGAAAGAATCTGTTCATTGTAACAAATGGAGAGTCCCAGATGTAAAGAACTATCCCACTTAGTATATAGAAAGCCATTAAGTGAGATCAGCTTAGTTTTGCAGTAAATTTTACTGAGTATATAAGGTTTCTTCTCCATTTGCCAGGACCATTTCTCCGACAACACGTACGGAATGTCGGGATGGTAACCACATTCCATTGACTGAACAGTGTTTATTCGACTGCAGGACTGCGCAAAGGCTTCAGTTTCAAAGATCTGAGGTCTTTCTTTGTAACCTTCTCACTTGATGTCAGCCAAGACTCAAGTATAACACCAACACCCCTGCATCAACAGTCATGTGCTCAAGCCCCACTCCAGACGCTCAATTTTCTCAGGCACTCCCTGTGCCCATACAGAGGGAGTGCCACATTGCCAGAGGGTCAGTCCTGAGGGAGTGCTGCACTGTCAGAGGGTCAGTACTGAGGGAGTGCTGCACTGTCAGAGGTACAGTACTAAGGGAGTGCTGCACTGTCAGAGGGTCAGTACTGAGGGAGTGCTGCACTGTCAGAGGGTCAGTGCTGAGGGAGTGCTGCACTGTCAGAGGGTCAGTACTGAGGGAGTGCCGCACTGTCAGAGGGTCAGTGCTGAGGGAGTGCTGCACTGTCAGAGGGTCAGTACTGAGGGAGTGCCGCACTGTCAGAGGGTCAGTGCTGAGGGAGTGCTGCACTGTCAGAGGGTCAGTACTGATGGAGTGCCGTACTGTCAGAGGGTCAGTGCTGAGGGAGCATCATGCTGTCAGAGAGGATGAGAATACCACAGACTAACTACCCTCATGGAAGATATTCCTCCTCATCTCTCAGACAGGAGAAATCTTATTTTTTAACTGTATCCTCAGTTCAAGATTCTCCTGCAAGGGGAAATATGCAGCATCTACCCTGTCAACCCCCTCAGAATCTTCTGTATTTCAGTAAGATGCTGGTACGGTGGCACAGCGGTTGGCACTGCCTCACAGCACCAAAAACCAAGGTTCAATTCCTGCCTCGGGTCACTGTCTGTGCGGAGTCTGCATGTTCTCCCCTTGTCTGCGTGGGTTTCCTCTGGGTGCTCCGGTTTCGTCCCACACTCCAAAGATGTGTGGGTTAGGTGGACTGGCCATGCTGAATTGCCACTTGGGAGATTAGCAGGGTGAATACATGCGGTTAAGGGGATAGGGCCTGGGTGGGATTGTTGTTGGTATGGGCTTGATGGGACAAATAGCCTCCCTCTGCAAAGTAGGAATTCTTTGATTCGATAACATCACCTCTCAGTCTTCTAAATTCTAATAAGTATAGGCTCAGCCTAATTAACCTTCCCTCATAAGACAATTCCCTCATTGCAGGAATCAGCTTCGTGAACCTTCTCTGAACTGCCTCCAGTGTATGTATTACCCTCTTTAAGTAAAGGAACCACAACTGTACATTGTGCTCTTGGTGCGGCCTCACCAAGTTAAACTTCCCTATTTTTATATTCCATCCCCTTTGCAATCAAGGCCAACATTGCATTTGTCAACCTCATCACAACATGCTAACATTTTGTGATTCATGTACTAGGATGCCCAGATCCCTCTGCACTGCAACATTCTGCAATCTCTCTCCATGAAATAATATTCTGCTTTTCTGTTCTTCCTGACAAAGTGGACAATCTCACATGTATCAATATTATACTCCATCATCCAAATTCTTTATCACTCAGTTATCGATCTATATTTTCCTTGTATCCTCCTCATAGCTTCCTTTCCTCTCGATGTAACAACAGCAAATTTGACCACACCACAGTTGGTGCTTTACAATATGGTGTTTATAATAACTCCAGGAGTCAGTGATAAAGGAACAGTGCTTTGTTGCACAAAAAAATAAAGCAAAAACCACAAGCCCATGGTGAACACGAAGAGGTCCGAACCTGGACAATGGAATAATGGGCCCACTCAGGGGTCTGCTTTATACAGGTCTTGGGATACAAACTCCACCGGGTCAGTTAATTAACAATCCCCAAGGAGCTTGTATTCAACGTGTATTACAGGGAGGTCAATCAGCGATATCCCTGTGTAATCTTGGGGGTTATCACAAAATTTCCAATCTTGAGTCCACAGCACTGATCCCTGTAGCATTCCATGAGTTACAGTTTGCCAACTTAGCTTGATTGTCTATGTCTTTTATTCATTCCTGGGACATGGGCGTCGCTGGCTGGCCAGCATTTATTGCCCATCCCAATTTGCCCCTTGAGAAGTGGGAGTAAGCTGCCTTCTTGAATCGCTGAAGTCCGTGCTCTGCGGATTGACCCACAATGCCGTTAGGCAGGGATTCCAGGATTTTGACCCAGCAACTGCGAAGGAACGGCAATATATTTCGAAGTCAGGATGGTGAGTGGCTTGGAAGTGGCTTGAAGGTGGTGTTCCTATGTGTCTGCTGCCCTTGTCCTTCTAGATGGAAAAGGTCATGGGTTTGGAAGGTGCTGCCTAAGGATCTTTGTTGAGTTCCTACAGTGCATCTTGTAGATAGTACACACTGCTGCTACTCAGCAGCTTGCAATTAGTTCACCAATCCTCTCTCTATGCTAATGTATCACTCTCAAACGATGAGCTTGTAGTAATCTTTTATCTTATTGAGTGCCTTCAAACGGGAACACCACCACCTGCAAGTTCCCCTCCAAGCCACTCACCACCTGGTCTTGGAAACATATTGCCGTTCCTTCACTGTTGCTGGGTCCAAATCCTGGAATTCCCTCCCTAACAGCACCATGGGTGTATCTACACCAAAATGACTGCAGCAGTTCAAGAAGGCAGCTCACCACCACCTTCTCAATTGGGAATGGACAATAAATACTGGACTTGCCAGCAATGCCCACATTCCATGAATAAAAAAAGGTCATTATCAAAATCTTGTTTGTGGGATCTTGCTGTGCATAACTTGGCTCTTGATTTTCCAGCATTGCTAGTGTCTATGCTTTAGGATGACCTGTGGTTGTGAAGGGTGCGAGAGAAATGGACTGTTCCAGGGGCAGTTCCACAGTTGTCATTATCCTGTTTCCCTCCAGCTCCTGCAGATAAAGAAAATAAAGGGCTTCCTCCTGGGGGTGGGGGGGGGGTCTCAAGGAAAGAGCAAGGCCTGACTTATCCTTCTTTTTCTCAAGCCTTCCTCTGAGAAACCTTGGTCTCCTTCACATATTCCAGTCCCTGCACACCCTCCCTCTCCCTGTCAGCGTAACCTTCTCCACCCCCTCTGTCAAACTAATCAAATCCCCTCTCTCCACTCTCTGCTCTGTATCCTCTGATGAAAATGGTTTTTTCCCTACCACCCGTCAGGAGATTGTCATCTGGGGGCGACTTTCTGCAATGGAGCTAGCTTTGTGGAACTGGATAACATCTTGTATTGCCTCAGTGTAAAATGGGAAAGAGACAGAAAAGCTCTTGTGTAATCACAGCTATCTCACCGGAAATTTCGGCAGCAATCTGTCTCGGTGATGTATGCTTTGAACCAGGGTACACCAACAACATTGTTTGGTTTCAGTGACACTCTCTCTGTCCTGCGTGATTTATTTTGCATCTACAAAGGAGAGAATTCTGCTGGTATCCTGTCCGCTTCCAGTTCTTGAAACAATAAGAACTCTTGTTGGACGCCAGTCTCCTAGCTACACAAGAAACACTTCAAACTGCATTTGAGTTGGACACATTCAGGCCTGTGCTTTCCGTTCTCCAGAATTGGTTATCCCACACCTCAGGGTTCCCGAATTCCGGATTTCCAGAATGGGATTTTCAGATTCTCCTGCAGGTGCCTGTCAGGTTATGTTACTCTGGCAGGAATGAGCCCCCACTGAGGAATGTTAGAACCTCCAGCAGTGTCCAGGAGACGGCAGCAATAAAGAATGAAATTTGACTGAGGCCAAAACCCAGGGGACAAAAATCAAAGCATGTTAAAAATGGACTTTTACAAAAACAATGTCTTTACAAACATGTTTATTATTAGTTGTGAAAATATTGTTCAGGGTGGAAAGGGCTGTTTTACTGAGAGTCAGGAATCCCAAAGCGTCTGTTTGCCTTCTGTTTGGCTCAGGCAAAGGCAGATTGTGTAAAATGGAGAATGGAGCAGGTCAGGAGAGGAGGTGAAACCTCCAGGAATCTGTCCATCCAGAGTTGGTAACTATTCCCACTCTGACCCCGTAACCCTGCGTCAATCTGTAACGTGGTAGAGAAGAAAAATATTGCCGCAGACAGACCTTCCTCCAAGCCCACCACCATCGTCTCAAAGGCAAGCAGTGATAGGGAACAAACAATGGGCGAGCCGGCAAGAACCACCTCACTAAATATTTCAGAGATTAATCCAGGCTCCAACCAACAATGAAGACCAGAGTGAAATGAAGAGTGAAATTTCTTTCCACAGAGGGTTTGTGAGGAGGATGGAATAGATCAAACAGACGCCATTGCTTCGAAATAAAAGATAAAGAATAAAAGATGGAGGTGGAGTGAGGCCGCTTCTCATGAGCTGTGCCCAGCGTACCCTTTACTTAGATACTTTATTCTGTGCTTTTAAATCTCTATTCTAATTCTCTCCACACTCTAGTTATGACTGTAATACTGCATTCTGCACCCTCTCCTTTCCTTCCCTATGTACAGTTTGCTTTGTCTGTACAGCGCGCAAGAAACCCTGTACACTAGTATATGTGACAACGATAAAGTAAATAAATCAAATCTTAGCAGGTCAAATCACATCCAAAAAAATGCAGTCACTTTAGGGAGTGGAGCAGTTAGATTAGTTTGGGATTGATACAGGGCTATACGGAGAGAACGAGGCAGTGGGACTAGTTTGGGATTGATACAGGGTGATAGGGAGAGCGGGACAGTGGGATGAGTTTGGAATTGATACAGGGCTATGGGGAGAGAGCAGAGCAATGGGATTAGTTTGGGATTGATACAGGCCCATGGAGACTGAGTGGGCTAGTGGGATTAGCTTGGAATTG
This sequence comes from Carcharhinus amblyrhynchos, assembly GCF_965287045.1. Classification (NCBI taxonomy): domain Eukaryota; kingdom Metazoa; phylum Chordata; class Chondrichthyes; order Carcharhiniformes; family Carcharhinidae; genus Carcharhinus; species Carcharhinus amblyrhynchos. The sequence goes on along the minus strand of NC_137357.1, from coordinate 13,479,849 downwards.
TGTCAAGTAGCCAGGACACAATGAAATGGGCCGAATGACCTCTTTACATTGGGAACTGTGGTCTCAGCATGGTGAAGAGAGCTGATTGGTCAGTGCCTATGTAAAGTCAATGGAGGACTGACCCAAATCAGAGCAAGAACCATTGGAAAGATTGATTCGCTGTTTGTGTTCATGAAGTAGAGATGCCGGCGTTGGACTGGGGTAAACACAGTAAGAAGTAAACCTGGTGTTGTGAGACTTCTTACTGAGTTCATGAAGCCAGCTGCCAGCTGAACAACACACATTTACACAATGTGGAAAGATGAGCAAAAGATGGTCAAATACTCAGAGCGCTGGTCTCAGAATGGACCTAAAAGTAGGTAAAACCACCCATTTATCAGGATGTCCCAAGGTGTTAACAGCCAATCTCATCAATTGGAGTTTACAAATGTGATCCATACAATAGTGATTCCATTTCAAAAACCACATCATTGTCTGTAAATCACTGCGGGACATCCAGAAGTCCAGATAGAGACTGCGTTTGAACATTGTCGTAATCGAGGAAACATGGCAGCACGACCCCACAAACAGGAATGACATCAATGATCAGCGAATGCTTCTTTCCAATGGTAGACGCTGAATCAAGGGCTGGGCTTTATGGTCCCTTATTGCCAGAGGGATCTTACGGCTATCCTGAGTTGACCCAGGCAGTGGGATAAACAAGCCATGCAAATTCCCATTCACTTCAGCAGGAGAGCAAAACACCACCAGCTAGCACTGGTGAGCCATCTACAAGTGGGTGGGAGCCTGACATATTCCAGCCATTGGGCAGTGCTGACCAGGACAATGAGATAAACGGCACTTCCCTGTTTAAAATAGCTTTTAAACTGACCCCAAAAACAGATGAACAGAGCCCCAGTTTGGCGTCTCAGCTCAAAGATGTCATTTCAGACAGTGCAGCACTCCCTCAGTACTGACCCTCTGATATTGCAGCGCTCCCTCAGCACTGACCCTCTGACAGTGCGGCACTCCCTCAGTACTGACCCTCTGACAGTGTTGCACTCCCTCAGTACTGACCCTTTGACAGTGCAGCACTCCCTCAGTACTGACCCTCTGACAGTATGGCACTCCCTCAGCACTGACCCTCTGACAGTGCGGCACTCCCTCAGCACCGACCTTCTGACAGTGTGGCACTCCCTCAGCACTGACCCTCTGACAGTGCGGCACTCCCTCAGCACCGACCTTCTGACAGTGTGGCACTCCCTCAGTACTGACCCTCTGACAGTATGGCACTCCCTCAGTACTGACCCTCTGACAGTGCAGCACTCCCTTAGCACTGACCGAATGACAGTGCGGCACTCCCTCAGCACAGACCCTCTGACAGTGCAGCACTCCGTCAATACTGACCCTCTGACAGTGCGGCACTCCCTCAGTACTGACCCTTTGACAGTGCAGCACTCCCTCAGTACTGACCCTCTGACAATGCGGCGCTCCCTCAGTACTGACCCTCTGACAGTGCGGCGCTCCCTCAGTACTGACCTTCTGACAGTGCGGCACTCCCTCAGCACTGACCCTCTGACAGTGCGGCTCTCCCTCAGCACTGACCCTCTGACAGTGCGGCACTGCCATGGTCCTACCTTGCAGTCCTCCTCAGTTCTGGGCATGTTTCTGCAGTGGTGCCATCAACATGTGTCCTTCTGAGTAAGTGTATCAGTGACTGAGCCATGGCTAACTGAGAGATTGGTCAGAATTGGAAGGTTTTCACATCACCCCTACCATAGACAAGAACAAATAAAGAAGGCAATGATGAAATAGCAAAGTGTCCACAGTCCATGTGTAACATGCGGAGCCTTCCAGCCACTCTCTACTCGTGTTTGCAATCTGGCCAGTGACTGACAGAGTGTTGGTGTCAGGCAACCCAGTGGTAATACTATAACTAGTTGACCAGATCAGCAGAAAGCAGTGGAACTTGTCTTGGGCAATGAGTGAGTTACATTTTTGATGGAAGGTCAATCATGTATTCCTCCGACTAATAGGGTAGAGCATTACGTGGCTGTTTAATAATGGCAGCAAATGGCTTGAAGTGAGCAAAGTGCTACTCAGAAATCATTAATTATTCTGCTGGCATGAACACACAGACAGAACTCACTGCTTCGGAAGAGTACTTATGGTGTGACAGGGTCAAATGATATGAAAAATAGAGACTCTTCATATTCCTCACAGATAGACAGGGATCATGGACCTTTTAGATGGAAGGCTTCGTGAGATCAATCACTTATTTTAAGATTAAACATTAAATTAAATAGGCACTCCTCGGTTTCTAAACTGCAGACTCGGAGTTACTGTGGAGGAGAGGTGGGGAGCCAGAGAAGAGGTCGCAGAATCACTTGCATTTCTCATTGCATCTTTAACAACATTGCAATGTTCCAAAGGGCTTTAACCACAATGAAGTACTTAGGAGTGCAAGTCACTGTGATCCAGCAATCAGGACAGTCAGTTTTCACACAGCAATATCCCACAAATAGTAAACTGACAATAGCAAAGAGGTCACAGGTATAAGTTGAGAGGCGGTAGATTTAATACGGAGATGAGGAGGAACTACTCACAGAGGGTGGTGAATTTGTGGAACTCTGCCCCGTAGCGTGGGGGAGTCTGAATCATTGAATGGTTTCAAGAAGGAGATAGATATATTACTAATAAAAAAGGGGATTAGGGTATATGGGGAAGAAGTGGGAGGTGGATTTGAGACCAGGGAGAGATCAGCAATGATCTGATTATATGGAGGAGCAGGCTCAAAGGGCTGAATTGCCTCCGTCTGTTCTGAATTCCTATGTTCCTATGACAATGAGCTTATCATATGTTTTGGTGATATTGTTTCATGGACGAATACTTGCTCTTTAACAAGTGCCTCTGGATCATCTACCTGCATCCAAGAGGAAAGACAGGGTCTCAACATTATTCCTTTTGCAAAAAACAGCCCCCTGACAGTGTGGCACTCCCTCAGTATTGACCCTCTGACAGTGCAGCACTCCCTCAGTACTGACTCTCTGACAGTGTGGTACTGTGATGTCAATTTCAGTTTTTTGCTTGGAAAATTAGAGTAAAAATTGAATCCACAATTTCCTCAATGGGGGGTAAGAATGCCACAGGTGAGATTGCAGCAATATATCTTTGAATTGAGGAGTGATAAGCCATAACAGTGTTTGCCGAGCACTCGTACTGGCTTCAGTTGGAACAACAATGCCAATGCATCCTTATAAGGGTCACTGTCAGGGAAAGGGGTTTACAGTTTGTTCAGAAGATAACCAGTATGCGTGGGTGCTGCTGTGGTATAAGTGAACTCACACGGAAGCCTTCTTCTTCCTTTGTTCGACAACCTACATTTACTCTCAATCCAGCAAAATTTTCATTTTCAAATCCATTGGTGGCTTCACCTCTTCCTACCCCAGTCCCACAACCCTCTCAGATCTTTGCGCACTTCCAACATCAGCCTCTTCTGTGTCGCCAATTCTCACTGCTCCATCAATTGCAGCTGTATCTTGCCTTGGTTCTGAATTCAGGAAAGCCCTCTCTAAAGTTCTCCGTTTCTATTCCTGTTCGCAAGCAAGTACTGTTCTGTGTTTGACTAATGTGGACATTGAGGGCTCTGTGTCACTGCCCTGTTCTGCTGCACCGTCAGAGGGTCAGTGCTGAGGGAGTGCCGCACTATCAGAAGGTCAGTGCTGAGGGAGTGCCGCACTGTCAGAGGGTCAGTACTGAGGGAGTGCCGCACTATCAGAGGGTCAGTACTGAGGGAGTGCCGCACTATCAGAGGGTCAGTACTGAGGGAGTGCCGCACTGTCAGAGGGTCAGTACTGAGGGAGTGCCGCACTATCAGAGGGTCAGTACTGAGGGAGTGCCGCACTATCAGAGGGTCAGTACTGAGGGAGTGCCGCACTGTCAGAGGTTCACTGCTGAGGGAGTGCCGCACTGCCAGAGGGTCAGTACTGAGGGAGTGCCGCACTGTCAGAGGGTCAGTACTGAGGGAGTGCCGCACTGTCAGAGGGTCAGTACTGAGGGAGTGCCGCACTGTCAGAGGGTCAGTCCTAGGGAGTGCCGCACTGTCAGAGGGTCAGTGCTGAGGGAGTACCACACTTTCAGAGGGTCAGTACTGAGGGAGTGCCGCACTGTCAGAGGGTGAGTACTGAGGGAGTGCCGCACTGTCAGAGGGTCAGTACTGAGGGAGCGCCGCACTGTCAGAGGTTCACTGCTGAGGGAGTGCCACACTGTCAGAGGGTCAGTACTGAGGGAGCGCCGCACTGTTAGAGGTTCACTGCTGAGGGAGTGCCGCAATGTCAGAGGATCATCCCCTGTGTGTGACACGTCCAGCTTGCATACCCATGCACAATACCGTGCTACTCAAACATCCCTCAAAATGTTAACCTACCATTCCTGTATCAACACCAGCTGACTGACCTTCTGTGCATGACCAGCAGTCCCTAAGATTCATACAAATTATCTGAAAATAATATGCAGCTTTTGAAATGTTCAAATAACAGCAAATTCCTTGTCAAATGTGAAAAAAGTCTGCGAGCACAGGGAGGGAACCTAGATTGCAACATGTCACCGAGTGCAACATTAACCTGCTCAGTGGGTTGCAATTCTGCAGCAACCTTCTCAATCTGGCATTCCAGAGAATGCAGGGCTGTCGGAAAGGGAAATGAATAGTGTTGTTAACTTGCAGATGATATAAATGATTCACTCCTTCCTAATACTTGCTTCCCGAGGGTAACTAAACATCAGGCCACTTTGTTGGACAAGTCCCAGAAATGAAAGTCATGACACATAAAAGTGGCAACACAGGTGGCCAAGGTGATTAAGAAGGCATATGGTATGCTTGCCTTCATCAGCTGGGGCATTGAGTACAGGAGTTGGGAAATCATGTTGCAGCCCTATAAAACCTTGTTCATGTTGCATTTGGAGTATTGTGTGCAGTTCTGGTCAGCACACTATCAGAGGGATGTGGAAGCTTTGGACAGTGCGAAGAAGGTTCGCCAGGATGTTGCCTGGTCTCGAAGGTGTTGGCTATGAGGAGAGGTTGAATGAACTCGGATTGTTTTCACTGGAAAGACAGGCTGAGGGGAGACCTGGTAGAGGTCTACAAAATTATGAGAGGCGTAGACAGGATGGATAGTCAAAGGCTTTTCCCCCAGGGTGGAACTGTCAATTACAAGGGGTCACAGGTTCAAGATGAGAGGGAAAAGCTTAAGGGAGATGTACGGGGAACCTTTTTCACACAGAGAGTGGTGGGTGCCTCGAACCCGCTGACAGAAGAGGTGGTGGAAGCAGGCATATTAGCAACATTTAAGAGGCATCTGGAGGAGTACATTAAGAGGGAGGAAATAGAGGGATACAGACCGAGTGAGGGCAGAAGGGTTTTTTAGCTTAGTTTGGGCATCATGGTCAGCACAGACTTGGAGGGCCAACTCCTGCACTGTACTTTTCTTTGTTCCTTATTAAAAAAATGACATTTTTGGGAGCTTCCCTCCTGGAGCAATCCTATAGGCCACCAGAATTGTGGCCATTCAGCCCATCATACCTATGCTAGCCCTTTGAAGGAATTATTCAATTCATTATGCAGGTGAAAACACCAAGAGAATTTGACCAAAGCCTGGAGTCAATCATTGCTATTTGAACTGTTCTCAGGTTAAATATCAAATAGTTGACTTCAGGAGAAAGTTCCTTACCCAGAGAACGTTAATAATGTGGAATCCACTGCCACAGGGAGGGGTTGAAGAATTTCCTACAGATATATTTCAGGTGAAGCTGGATAAACGCAGGATGGAGAAGGATATTTAGATTGGGTGGGGTGAAGCAGGGAGGAGGCTCAGATGAAGCAGAAACATTGGTACCAGTCTTGTTTCTGTCCAATGAAACAATAAATATTCCTAATTTTCACCTTGTTCCAAAGATTGGAGTCTATGTTGTGGTTTTCCATTTCAAAACTAACACCCAACTGATGCAACATATTCCAGAGCAGTTTTAGCTGAACCTGCTTGAGAGGAATCTGGTGGAGTCAGGAACAATGTTCATTTTACACCCAGTCTGGTTTTATTCTTGGTTGGAATCCTTATTCCCACGCCCATCTGTCTTACACTCCACCTCTAGATTTGTAGTGGAAGCCACCTATGTAAATTGTCACATTGTCATTACGCCCTCCCGCCAGTCACGGCACCATCTGCACAAAAGGCAGATGTCACTGCAGGATGATGAGTTTACAAAGGTTATTTTCATTTGAAATATCAGTTTTAGAGATAGATTGATGTTACTTCTGGACAGAAGGGGGTGGATAGATAGATACAAAGAACTGGATGTGGAGATGCCAGCATTGGATTGGGGTAGGCATAGGAAGAAATCTCACAACACCAGGTCAAAGTCCAACAGGTTTATTTGGTAGCACAAGCTTTTGGAGTATTGCCCCTTCATCAGGTGATTCACTTGATGACTCACCTGATGAAGGGGCAGTGCTCCAAAAGCTTGTGCTACCAAATAAACCTGTTGGACTTTAACCTGGCGTTGAGAGACTTCTTACTGTGCAAAGAAAATGGAATTACAGAAGATAGGTGCAGACTTCGATAAAGAGACATGTTAGAATCCTACGATTTCTGTTTCTAAATCATTTCTGGCTCCATTAGGATCTGATCAAATTGCTTTCCATGGCAGTTCAATGAGCCTGTATCTACAGTCCATGCACCCTGGCGAATGTGAGAATGTTTACAACAAACAACCCAAGGCGACATGGTGAGCACATCTGAAGGGAGCAATGAAGGAGTAAAATTCCAAAGGAGCTATAAATCCGCGGAATTTCTTTTGCTTCAGATCCCCAGCAATCAGCAAAGTACACAGGAAGATTATGGCACATCTCCTCATGTGACTCTGGGCTTCAGTCCGAATCAGAGGCGCTGAGAGTCGTGTCACATATCCTTTTCCTCATGAATGGTTCTGTCTTTCTGCTGCTTCGAATATACAGGTTACCTGGGTTGCCGGGGCGCAAAATATGAGTCAAAAATATTCCTCAACATATTATTCTAAAGCCTTTCACTTTTCCCCTGGATTCCTCAAACCAGTTAAATGAATTTAGCTTGTTTGAGGTTGTATCAGTACATGTACATGAAGAATTGATATGCTGGTTAGGGTGCATTGGCCTGAACAGGCGCCGGAGCGTGGCGACTTGGGGAATTTCACAGTCACTTCATTGCAGTGTTAATGTAAGCCTGACTTGTGACTGATAAATAAAATTTACTTTAGAACTCCACAGAACGACAGCCCCATAACCAGCCGTTAACCAAAGCATGTCCTTTCCAATGACTTATTTCAACCGGTAAGTATCCAACACTCGCTTTCTTGCAAACCTTTGCAAAAATGATTCCAGGAAGGAAGACCCATTCTTACCCTCAATTTAAAAACTAAATCAGTGATTAAATGGAATGCAAAATTTACATTTTCAGGAACTCAGAATTATAAGTCCAGTCCCCAGAGAAACAGGGATTGTTCTCCTCACAGCAGCAAAAGGAAATACGCAATTCAGCCCTTCGACAAAGGGTTGTCTGGACTCGAAATGTCAGCTCTTTTCTCTCCTTACAGATGCTGCCAGACCTGCTGAGATTTTCCAGCATTTTCTCTTTTGGTGGCAAGTCAGCTCTTTGCACCTGCTCCGCCATTCAATCAGATCATGGCTGATCTTTCCTGGTCTCTGGGAAAGTTAACAGAGGTGTTCCACATTATAAGGGATTTTGATTGAGTGGAAGTGTTGGCACTGGGAGGAGGGACAAGCCCAGAGGACAGACATAGGAGTTAATGGTGAAAGAACCCAAGCGTTCCCAGAAAGCGGCTGGGATCCAGCAGCAAATGCCATGAGATAACCGGGGAGATTTTATCAATTTGTGGGAACCCGAGTGGCTGGAGGGTGGGGAGGGAACAGGAGTGCGGGGTGGGGGGAACTGTACAGTAAACTGGCCACTCTTAACCTGATGCAAGACCGACCTGTATTTGAATTGCCCCAGTCCACATGGGGGATGTGATTCCACCCTCCCCATCCGCCCCCACATTGCGTCATCGTGCTTGTGTTCAGCTGAACCCCATCAACCAGGGAGGGTTGGTGAAATTTTACCACAACTATTCCCTCAATTGAAAGAAGACCAAAGAGTGTCAGAAATGCTCGGCAGGCCAGTCGGAGAAACACAGCAAACAATCAGGTCTTTCTATAATAGTTCAAAAGTAAAATGCTGCGGATGCTGGAATCTGAAACAGAAAATGCTGGAAAATATCAGCAGGTCTGACAGCATCTGTGGGGAGAGAACAGATGTGGAGATGTCGGCATTGGACTGGGGTAAGCACATCATCAACCTGTTGGACTTTAACCTGGTGTTGTGAGACTTCTGACTGGGAGAGAATAGAGCCAATGTTTTCAGCCCTTCGTCAGAGCACAAGGAGGGAGCTCAGAGACCAGCGGCTCTGACAAAGGGTCATCCAGACTCGAAACGCTGGCTTCATTCTCTCTCTCTCCACAGACGCTGTCAAACCCACTGAGATTTTCCAGCATTCTCTGTTTTTGAATTGGGCCTTTCTCCAGTCTTTCCAGAAGCTTGCTGTTTTTATTTCACATTTCCAGCACCCACAGTGTATATTGGTTTTGTTTCAGTGACTCATATATTTTAAACAGGAATATGACGGAGAGAATAAGTTACTTTTCTTGGAGTAAGAATAGTGCGGTGTCCTTTTTTTGAAAAGATGAGAAATAGTCCGTCCCCCAGGGGAGGAAGGAACTGTTGGGATCACGCCCTGGGTTGTGAATTTTAAACCTCAGGAATGGATTCTGAACATTCCTCCACATTATCTAGTAGCGCTCTGTTTGATACCAGTTCACCCAAGATGCAATCCTTTAATAAAACTTGGCTACCGTGTCACTTTGGTTTCTGGCCACTAGATGGTAGCCTTCTCTTCAAATTGGCCTTTTCCTGGCAGAATTATTCCGTCAAGGACATCAGATAGAATTACACAGGATCTGCGGCAGGGAAACAGACTATCCGGCGCAACCATTCCATTCGGGCGGTTGTCTTCCAACCTTCTTCACCTCCTCTGTCAGTGAAACCACTCTGCCTTTCTCCGTAATGCACTGATCTGGCATCCCCTGGACTGGACTGTGCCACAGCAAGTTCCACATTCCCACAACTCACTCTCTGGATCACTGGCTTTCTCTGGAGTCTTTGTCAGTGGCTATCTTATGTTGATGCTCTGCCCCACAAGGGGAAGCATTCTCTCTGCCTCGACTTGATCACAGCTGTTTGTCATTTTAAAGACCTCTGAATGTCACCTCTTGGTTTTCTTCTTTCAAGAATCATACGCAACCTGTTCTTTTTTTCCCTGAGACATATATCCTCTTCCAAATTACTTACTTCAGCTTAGCCTGTCCCTCTGTATCTAAGCATTATTTGGTGACCAGTACTGCAGAATGCACAGAACTTGTCAATGCCTCCATTCTACCCTTAGACCATAAGATATCCTTCTCAAAATGAACCCAAGTCCCTCGTTTATTTTGTTTTATTAATCTGTGTGGCTCCTTTTAGTGATTTGTGTATTTCTTCTCCCGGATCCCTTTGCTCCTGTAACATAAGTTTGGATTCTTACTTTCCAAGTGAGATGTGGGCGTTTTACTTTTAACAAGATGCCATACTTCACTTATCCGTGTTGAATTTCACTTCATTATCAGTTTTCCATATGCTGTGCAATTTAAACACCATCTCCTCCCCAAGCCTGCCGTCTATATGCCCCTCTCAGTTCATCTCATCCTACTCCACACTTGTCCGGATTTTTCATTTATATTCAAATTAACTCATTCAATTGGATACCAGGCCTCAGACTTCCATGGGACTCACAGACTCTCTGGAGGAGGGAGTGAGGAAAGATAGGAATGAGAAGCTTGTGTCTCCCACCTTTCACAGTCATTCCCAAAAGCACCTCACAGCTTAAATCAAATGCTTGTCACTGTCCGAATGGCGGAAACACATTGGCAGCCGATTTATGCACAGCAAGTTCCCATAAACATTACTTTTGCGAGATTTTTCCTGATGTTGACTGAGGGGCAATTGGCCCTCGGCGACCCAGGGAGAACAATCCTGCTATTTTCCCAACCGTGTCATGGGATCTTTCACATCGCGGTTCAGATGGAAGATAGGATTGTGGTGTCACATTTCATCAGAACTACATGTGCTGGCACTTGCTCGACCCAGGATTAAGTGCTCAGGCCTCCTGAGCAGGGCTCGAATGCCTGACTCAGAGACACGTGAGTGTTACCCACTGAATCGACACCTCGAAGGGAAGAGTGGGTGGACTTGAAGAATTCATGAGAAGAAGCCGTCAAGAATATAAATATAATTAGGTTCTCATTTAATAACAAAATAAGACCTCCCATTTCTTGGATAGCCCTGCCATCTTATGTGTTATCCCATTTGAAGTACAATACAAAAAAATATTACATCTCCATTGGTTAAAAATAAGCAAAATCTCAAATGAGAGCAAAATGAGGGATTAGCAAAAACATGCATATCAACTCCCCCTTTCCCCCAAGAAACAAAGAGAGAATGAAAAATATTTTTAAATAAGACCATTTAGAGAAACTTGTTGCAAAAAAAAACCTGTTTGGTATATACATTGCATTCTACATTAGATAAGAGGTGAGTCTGTGAGATCTTATAGTTCCTGTTTAAAGTTAATGTGTACAGGTAATAAATAAGTCCCAGTCCCATCCCACCCACGGCCCCAAAAGTTATACTTCAAACTCCTGGGCCTTCACTGATACCCCAGGGCTGAAGCAGGGGCCAGTCGTTGTCCGTAGAGGGTGTATGGAGAGTAATAGGGGCTGGCGGCAGACATGGTGAGGGCAGAGCTGGTGGGCGCCGACAGGTGGCTCTTGCTGTATGGGTGGTACCTGCTCAGTGCCAGGGTGTGTGGGCTGCGCAGAGACAGGCTGTTGGGACTCCCTGGGGGCCCTTGGGGGAGGTGCAAACTGCAGGAGGCCGGGGACGGGTAGGCGGCCAGCAGCTTGTCAGCTCCGGGCAGGGCGGTGTGCGTACGCAGGTGGTTGAGGAGTTCCTCGGAGCTGGAGAAACGTTTGTCGCAGGGTCCGCCGGCCGACACCCAGTTGCATATGTGGGGCAGTGGGTCGCTGTGGAGCATGAAGCCATAAGTATACAAGGGGTGGGCGCCCAAGGGTGGCGTTGCACCGGTGGTCAGGACTGAAGAGTGCAGTGGGTGAGACGGGTAGACCAGGGGGTATCCAGACTTCAGAGTGGAGGGATCATGGAGGCAGGAAGAGCATCCACTGCCTCCCAGGTGAGGGGCATTGTGGTAGGTCAGGCAGTAGGGGTCCCGGCACAGTCCTTGCATGAAAGCAGGCGGTGACGCCCCAGTCAAGGGGCTAGAGTTGGCGGACTTGCCGGGTATCGGGCATCCCACGGCTCCGGACAATGGGCTCCCCACCAGGCCAGACTTGGGCTCGATCCCGGTGACGAACTGCGAGGGGTAGGCAGCAGCGTAGGCTCCGACAATCGACCCGTGGTATCCCATGCTGGTTGGGGGCAGGGGATAGACCGAGTGCCCTGGTTTGTACGGTGAAACAGGTGCCACATGTCCCGGTGCCAGGCTGGCGCTGGCAGCATCGCACTTGGTCACGGTCGGCGTTTCGCGGTGCTGGCTCAGTTCGCTGGCTCCACTGCCTGACCGACCATGGCCTGAGCTAACAGGTGAATGTTCTGGGCATGCCCTGGGCACCTCAGCCTCCTTCTTGTCATCCATATCGCTGACTTTTCCGTCGCCCAGGGCCGGGGAGCTGACAGCAGGCGAGGAGGAGGGCGGGCGAGCCGTGAAGCTTTGGCAAGATCCACCCGGCACCCGGAAGCCAGCCTTCTCCCCACACTCCTTCCTCGCCTCTCCCGATTTGGAGTAAGGTTTAAAGCTGGACTTGTCCTCGATGGCAGCCTCCCCCAATTTCAGGGAGGGCGATGGCCTGGACGACTCCTTCTCGCTGCAGATGGCTGCTGTGCTGAGCTTGGTCGATGGCTGAGGGTCAGGTTTGCCAATCTGAGAACACGTCTGGGCTAACAGAGCCAGAGGACTTTTCTTGGCATCCAACTAGAAAACAAAGAGTTAAACAGAGAGAGATGGGTGATTGCCGGGGAGAAGCAGAGCTAAAAGCAGAGCATGTTTTTCAATAAAAGATAGTCACTAATAAATCCAATGGGAATTCAGGAGAAACCGCTTTACCGGCAGGGGGGCGCGGCGGGGGGTGGGGGGGGGGGGGTATGTGGAACTCACCCCCACTGGGAGTGGTTGAGGTGAATTGATTCGGGGAAAGCTGGAGGAGAAGGATATGGAGATTGGGTGAACAGGGCGTGGGGCAGAAACGCTAGCACAGACCACTGGACCGAATGGCCTGTTGCAATGCTCCAGTTGTACATACCCTTAGATCAGGGGGGATTGCAGTAAGTCCTGCAGGACAAGAAGCTTGACACTGGGGTGAATGAGATGCAGCCTGGATGTATGTGGAGATGACTCTCGGTCTGGGAACAGTTTGGTTTGGAGGTGGTGGCGACGGGGCGGGGGGAGGGGTGTTCTTTGCCCATAATCTGATTCTGAAAGCTCCCCCCCACCCCGCACACACACATTCACGGGACCCCTTCACAACGGCAGCCCAGAGGTGGAGAGTGAGAGCTAGATGTGATTGCTGAGAGGCTAGCAGTGGGGGAACAGGAGAAGCTGTGACTGTGTATGAGAGAGAACGAGAGAAAGTATTCCCCGAGTTATCCCCTTCCTGCACACACACACCCACACACACACACACAGGCAAACTCTCCCTCTCACATCAACTTTCTTTATCTGGGACTTTGCGGTGCACAGTGTCCCTAACCCACAGAGCCAGGACAGAGTGGCCTGGGCTCCTGACCACACTAGCTGGCTGTGTCTCTCTCTGCCCTGGGTACAGTACTCAGTGCCCTTAACCACCCCTCCCCCGCCCCCCCCCCCCCACACACACACACTGAAACACGACAGAGTGTCTTGGGCTCCTGGCCACACGAGCTGGCTCTGTCTCTCTGTTCTGGGGTACAGTGCACAGTGCCCCTAATCCACACACACACAGAACCGGGACAGAATGGCCTGGGCTCCTGGCCATGCCAGCTGACTATGTCTCTCTGCTCTGGGGCAGTGGGACTAGGGAGGGCGGGGAGGGTGGGGGAAAACAGGGTCAGCTTTGCTCCACTTACTTCGATGGGGCTGACCGGGGTGGAGGACAGAGGCTGCAGGTATTCCGGGTGAAGGATGTGTCCTGTGTGAGTACTCAGCATCTTAAGGATCTTGATGGGGATTCTCTTCGCCTGTCGAGCGGGGTCCGAGGGCAGCAAGATTCGCCCTGAATGCAGTGCTGCCTTCTCACTCTCCGAACTCTCTCTCTTCTTCTTAGATCCGCAGAGAGCTTGGCTCATGTCCCGAAAACAGCGAGCGAGGGCAGGAAGACCGAGCCTCTGCTTTCACTCCGCGATGCGGCACATTGCGAGAGCTTTCCCCCGGATAGATCCCAGCAGCATTCTTCTCCAGCCTGCCTCCAACACTCGCAACTCCCAGTCCCCCAACTCGGGCACACCCTGTCCAAGTCTCTGCTTTCCAATCAGCAATCCAGAGCAGCTCATAGCTTGTGGGCGACACAGAGAGGCTCCAGTCTGAATGGCAACATCTGACTCCCAAGTACCCGCCTCCCTTTCCTGTCAACTCAACACAGCTCCTGATATTTAAAGCAACACCGTGAGGCCAAGACTTCAGAGGGCGTTTGAGAGCAGAGAGAGACAGAGGGAGAGAAACAGAGAAACAGAGAGAGAGAGAGAGACAGGGAGCGAGAGAGACAGAGAAACGGAGAGAGAAAGGCAGATGGAGATTGAAAGGGCTCAGAGAAAGAGGAATAGGTCAGGGACAGAGACAGAAAAAGAATGACAGAGATACTAAAAGAGAGACGCGAACATAGAGAGTAGATCAGGGGAATATATGGAGAAAGATAAGGGAAAGAGGCAAGGAGAAACAATTGCAGCCATGTGTGCTTTAATCCACTCAATGAAAATATAAGGAATTCACAGTGCCAGTAAATTCCCCCGTGATTGTCATTCCTTTCTTAGCTCCTGGGTAAAACTGACAATGATTTCATCTTTTATGGAGAATTGACTGACCACAGAGATGAGTTCCTGTTCCCAGTGTCCTGTTCAAATCAGTTTGATCAAGCATATGATCTGTATGTGTTCATAGAGCCACTCACCTGATGAAGGGTCAATGCTCTGAAAGCTAGTGGCTTGTTCGACCAAATATCCCTGTTGGACATTAACCTGGTGTTGTGAACTTCTTACTGTGGTCATAGAACCCCCACAGTGCAAAAGGAGGCCATTGGAACCAACACACACCCCTTTGTGTGCATGAGTGAGCCACTGTATGTATGAATGTGTGTGAGCATTGGTGTGATGTGGTGCATGTGTGTGTGTCACTGTGTGTCTTTGTGTGTCTGTGTATATGTGCACATGAATGTGTGTGTCATAGTGTGACTGTCTGCATATGAATTTGTGGGTCAGTGCCTGCGTGTCTTTGTGAGAATTGCTGTGTCTGAGTGTATCTGCCATTTTGTGTGACTATCTGTGTGTATGTGAGAGAGGGAGACTGTCCATGTGTTGATAAGAGTGTATCTGTCAGTGTTTGTGTGTGTGTGTGTGTATGTGCTAGATGTGTTTATGTTAGATGTAGGAGTGTGTGTGCGTGCGTATGTGTGTGAGAATGTGTGTGTACGCTCGGTGTGTATGTAGGCTAGATGTGTGTATGCTGGGGTATGTGTTGATTATACGTATGCTAGGTGTGTGTGTTGGTTGTGTGTATGCTAGGGGTATGTATGTGAGTGTGCGTGTGTGTATGTTCTGATTGTGCATATGCCAGGTCTGTCTGTATGCTCGGTGTGTGTGTGTGTTGCTTGTGTGTATGCTAGGGGTGCGTATGTGAGTACGTGTGTGTATATGTGCTGATTGTGCATATGCCAGGTGTGTGTGTATTCGTTGTGTGTATGTGAGTGTGCTGTGTGTGTGTGTGTGTGTGTGTGTGTGTGCTGATTGTGCATATGCTAAGTGTGTGTGTGTGCAAGGTGTTTTGGATATGTTCAAGTGTTTAAAAACACTTTGGAATTGCAGTTGTTTGAACCTAGAATGTGGGGGATGGGGAAGATGAAAGACTAAAAAAAAGTGAAGTAATCAAAAAGAAATGCAAAATTGTAAATTTTCCAATCTATGAGAGACCAGGGGACAGGTCACTGAAGCAGGAGATGTATGGAACTGATCTCTCTGCCCAGTATAAAACTGAAATCTCCAATCAGTTGCTTTTATCCAATTGAAAGCTAGACACATTAAATACCATTAGTCACAAAAACTGTAACAATCTTTCTATTTCCCCCTCTTAAGTATTCCTGAGCATTTTAAAATAGACACATAAATCATTCTCTGGAGCTCTGCTATGCTACCACAGTCACATCGCGTTATGTGTTCCTCCCAGTCTCCATATTCACCGATTTCAGATTCCAACAAAGAGTCCAGCCACCTAATGGATGCTGACAGATACTTCTTAATGGCAGGGTGTTCATGAAAGTGTCTCATGTGTGACACAGCAGCATCAAGATATTTGATGGATGTGGTTAGGGAAACAAATTCTGAAATAAAGCTGTCAGTCTACAAAACTAACATTTCAGTTCAGAAGCTTAACAATGTTTCCAGTCAACCATAAGCACCTTTCGATAGCTTTCATAGAACACTACATTTCTCAGCGTGTGGTTTAAATCGTTCCTGTGCTGGAATAATCCATTTTATTCTTGTTTGAATGAGTGCAGATCCAACAACACACAAGAACCATGCTAATTCAGGACAAGGTTTGTTTGGGACCCTATGTGCCACCTTAAAAATTCACTCCCTCTACCAGAAGCACACAATGTGTACCATCTGTGTTGTAGGATGCTGGACACAGTTCAGTAAGTCTTGATGAAGGTTTGATCATCTTAAGTCGATTAACTCTTTGTACTTAACTACGAGAGTTGTCTCCATGCTTGCTTGTACACACGGCTCTGTCCAACACTCGAATGAGCCCTCAATGTTCTCTAACTTCACTATGCTCAGTCTCATGGTAACTCTGTAAGTACAGTAAGAAGTCTCACAACACCAGGTTAAAGTCCAACAGGTTTATTTGGTAGCACAAGCTTTTGGAGTGTTGCTCCTTCTTCAGGTGAGTGTATGTGAGCGTGTTTGAAGTGTCACTCCATCTTCACTCTGAAAGCTTGTGCTGCCAAATAAACCTGTTGGACTGGTGTTGTGAGAATTCTTACTGTGCTTACTCTAGTCCAACGCCAGCATCTCCACATCATAACTCTGTCTGTCCAGGCAGTTCGCCAGTGCTTTACAGGAAAGAGAACAAACTGGCTCTCAAACTCACCCCCACCACCCACAGGATCAAGCGCAACAAGTGCATGTGGCACCGCCCATCACAACACACATGCACCTAACCTGTAACTATACCACTACCCCTTCAGTGTCGCTGTCTCACAATGCGAGGTGTCCTAACTTAACGGCACTGTGGGTGCACTGCACAGTCTGCAGGTTCAAGAAGAGTGCCCACATGAATGGGCAAACTTTCCCAATATTCAGAGAGTGACTAAATGTTTTTTAAAAATTGATCTGTTGTTAAATTGCAGCATGCTGTGCCAGGGGTTATTAAGATCCATTTTTCGAATGTGTGCTTGACTTGGTGAAGAAAGCTGCCAGTTTAATGACCGCTCTTCCAGGAGCAGCCTTTTCCAACAGCTCGTAATCTTTTGCAGAGTTCTCAAAGTTCACACAGCTTTGCTGTGCTCGCCAGTGCTTTATGGGAATGAGACCAGACTGGCTCCAGACCAATGGGTAGAAGCGTTCCAATGTCACATGTTTCACCTCTAATGCCACTTTCCCAACTGCAATCAATCACTTTATTTGTTGAGATTGTCAGTCCAGGTTAATTGTTAGGCTTTTGTGAGCTGACTGCAAGACTGATGCAATCTGAGCTCGCATATATATACACACAAAAAAGGAGGCCTTTTGAATGGAGGCATTCAACAAGGAGGACATCAATGACTGTGCAAAGTAATCCAGTTTGCACGGCTTTTGGATGTGGATCTGGCAGCGAGGCTGGGCTTTCAGCCCCCAATGTTCTGTGAGGAGAAAGTCTGCCCACTTTATACTCTCTCTTTTGACTGATAAATTGGAGATGACACTTTCTATTTGTCAGCTGTGGTTTAGTCAGCAGCACTCTCGCCCAGTGAGTCAGAAGGTCACAGTTTTAAATCCTACTCCAGGGACTGGAGCACAATCCCAGGCCGAGATTCCTGAGGCCAGTTCCGAGGGAGCACTGCATTGTCACACGTCCCATCTGAAAGATGAGACGTCAAACCAAATTTGCTCTCTCAGCTGGACGGAAAAGGTCCCGTGGAGCTATGTGGAAGAGAAGCAAGGGGGTTCTCCCATGACCCAGTCAATATTTAACCCTCAATCAACACCACTATAACAGATACAAAATGCTGAAAAGTCTCTGCAGTTCTGATAGCATCTGTGGAGTGAGAATAGAGTCAGCGTTTTGACTCTAGATGACCCTTAATCAGAGCTCTCAACATCACTCTAACAGATTTTCTGTTCATTATCAGGTTGTTGTTTCTGAGTTTACTGTGCAAAAATTGGCTGCTGCGTTTCCTGCATTACAACAGTGACGAGATTTCAAAAAGTGTTTCCCTGGCTGTAAAGTTTTGATGATGTGGAGATGCTGGTGTTAGACTGGGGTAAACACAGTGAGGAGTCTCACAACACCAGGTTAAAGTCCAACAGGTTTATTTGGTAGCAAAAGCGACAAGCTTTCGGAGCGCTGCTCCTTCGTCAGGTCAATCAAAGTTCTGTTCACAAACAGGGCATATAAAGACACAACCTCAGTTTACAAAATAATGGTTGGAATGCTAGTCTTTACACATAATCAAGGCTTAAAGGTCCTGACAATGTGAGTGGAAAGAGGGTTCAGCACAGATTAAAGAGATGTGTATTGTCTCCAGCCAGGACAGTTAGTGAGATTTTGCAAGCCCGGGCATGTCATGGGGGTTACTGATAGTGTGACATGAACCCAAGATCCCGGTTGAGGCCGTTCTCATGTGTGCAGAACTTGGCTATCAGTCTCTGCTCAGTGACTGTGTTGCTGTGTGTCATGAAGGCTGCCTTGGAGAATGCTTACCCGAAGATCAGAGGTGGAATGCCCGTGACCGCTGAAGTGTTCCCACACAGGAAGAGAACACTCTTGCCTGGGTGATTGTCAAGTGATGTTCATTCACCCGTTGTAGTAGCGTCAGCATGGTGTCCCCAGTGAACCATGCCTTGGGACACCTTTCCTGCAGCGTATCAGATAGACAACGTTGGCTGAGTTGCAAGAGTATGTACCGTGTACCTGGTGGATGGTGTTCTCATGTGAGATGATGGCGTCCGTGTCGATGATCTGGCACGTCTTGCATAGGTTGCTGTGGCAGGGTCATGGGTCACTGTTCTCCTGAAGGCTGGGTAGTTTGCTGCGGACAATGGCCTATTTGAAGTTGTTGTTTGAAAGCAAGAAGTGGGGGTGTGGGGATGGCTTTAGCGAGATGTTCATCTTCATCAACGATATGTTGAAGCCTCCAGAGGAAATGTCGTAGCTGCTCCGCTCCGGGGAAGTACTTGACAACGAATGGTACTCTGTCCATTGTGTCCCGTGTTTGTCTTCTAAGGAGGTCAGTGCAGTTTTTCGCTATGGCGCATCAGAACTGTCGATCGATGAGTTGAGTGCCATATTCTGTTCTTATGAGGGCATCTTTCAGCGTCTGGAGGTGTCTGTTGCGATCTTCCTCATCTGAGCAGGTCCTGTGTTTACAGAGGGCTTGTCCGTAGGGGATGGCTTCTTTAACATGTTTAGGATGGAAGCTGGAGAAGCGGAGTATTGTTATCCGTGGGCTTGCAGTACAGTGAAATGTTGAGGTGGAGATGTGTGTGTCCAAGAATGCAACCGATTCTGAAAAGTAGTCCATGGTGAGTCTGATGGGGGATGGAACTTGTTGATGTCATCATATAATTGTTTCAGTAACTGAGTTTTGAGACATCCTGAGGTCAGCCAAGGTACAGAAGAAGTGCAAATTTATTCCCTGTGCTCACTCAATCAGACTCATTTCTACATGGATCAGCTGGAACCCGCAACCCCACCCCCCCCTCCCCCTGCCGTTCTACATGTAAAAGGACACATGTTGCACATCCAGCCCAGAAATCTGTACACTCCTGAAGAATCATCCAGACTTGAACATCATTCTGCAATGCATCAATACTGTTTAATTGTCAGCCATAGTTTGAGCAGACTAAGTTGGCAAACATTTATCCCCACAAACCTGACTCTTAGTTTACCGGAGCCAGTGATGATGGGAAGGAGGTAATGCAGACAGCAAGAGCTTATTGGGGTTAAATAAGAAACCAGTGTCACTTCTGTGGCATAGCAAAATATTTAAGTAAGAAGGAAAATGAAAGCAAAATACTATGGATGCTGGAATCTGAAACAAAAAACAGAAAATACCGGGAAATCTCAACAGGTTTGATAGTGTCTGTGGGGACAAATAGAGACAATGTTTCGAGTCTCAGAATCAGAGCCTCTGATGATGGGTCATCTCCAATCATAGAGACATAGAGGTTTACAGTATGGAAATAGGCTCTTCAGCCCGACTTGTTGGTGCCACCCAGTTTTTACCACTAAGCTACTCCCTGTTGCCCGTATTTTGCCCATATCCCTCTATACCCATCTTATCCATGGAGACTCAAAACGTTGCTTCTATTCTCTCCCACAGATGCTGTCAGACTTGCTGAGATTTTCCAGCATTTTCTGACTTTGTAGATAGAAGGGAGTTGGTTGGACAGAGAGAGGGTAATTGAATTAGGATGTGCCGACACAATTCAGTAAAATGATCGTCATTCTATCCTTCTTTCTGTAGAATATTTTGACCAAACTCTTGCAGCAATAGGGGAAATTGAGAGGTGAAGTTGGATGCAAGATTTGTATTTTTCTGCAGTATAGGCTGACATGCAAAGGGCAAAAGTGAAGGGGCACACTGCTACCACTGGCAGGAGGGTGAAATTATAGTGTGACTTGTTTACATAGGCAGTCCCATTAGAAGTACGGACAGAAATTTGCAATGGAAATGCATGTGACCATAAAATTGTTTTCAGCATATTATGGATATTACACAAGCCATTTAAACAATCTTTTTTCTGAGGAGAATGCAAAAGTAAAGTACTGCAAATTCACGAGTACTTTGAGCACTTCTCTTTCTTTCTTTTCTCAGACAAATAGGTTTAATAATGGGAAACTGATTGGATATATATCGCACTCTATAAGCCTAATAACTTTGAATATGACCATGTATGATGTTTTGCAAGGCCTTTCACAAGGTACCACATGGTGGGTTGTTGCATAAGGTTAAATCTCACGGATCCAGGGTGAGGTAGCCAAATAGATACAAAAATGGCTTGACGACAAAAGACAGAAAGTGGTTTGTTTTTCAAACTGGAAGCCTGTGACCAGTGTTGTGTCTCAGGGATCAGTGCTGGGTCCACTGTTATTTGTCATTTATATCAATCATTTGGATGAGAATATAGGAGGCATGGTTAGCAAGTTTCCAGATGACACCAAGATTAGTGGCATAGTGGATAGTGAAGAAGATTATCTAAGAATGCAATGGGATCTTGATCAATTGGGCCAGTGGGCTGATGAGTGGCAAATGGAGTTTAATTCAGATAAATGCAAAATGATGCATTTTGGTAGACTGAACCAGGGCAGGACTTACTCAGTTAATGGTAGGGTGTTGGGAAGAGATACAGAACAAAGAGCTCTCGGGGTACAGTTTCATAGCTCCTTGAACGTGGAGTCACAGGTGGACAGAGTGGTGAAGAAGGCATTCGGCATGCTTGGTTTCATTGGTCAGAGTGTTGAATACAGGAATTGAGACGTCTTGTTGAAATTGTACAAGACATTGGTAAGGCCACGCTTGGAATAAGGTGTGCAATTCTGGTCACCCTATTATAGAAAGGATATTACTAAACTAGAAAGAGTGCAGAAAAGATTTACTGGGATTCTACTGGAACTTGATGGATTGAGTTATAAGGAGAGGCTGGATAGACTGGGACTTTTCTCTCTGGAGCATAGAAGGCTGAGGGGTGATCTTATAGAGATCTATAAAATAATGAGGGGCACAGATCAGCTCGATAGTCAATATCTTTTCCCAAAGATAGGGATGTCTCAAACTCGAGGGCATAGGTTTAAGGTGAGAGGAGAGAGATACAAAGGGTCCAGAAGGGCAATTTTTTCCACAGAGTGTTGAGTGTCTGGAACAAGCTGCCAGAGGCAGTAGTAAAGGCGAGTACAATTTTGTCTTTTAACAAGTATATAGACAGTTACATGAGTAAGATGGACAAAGTATAGAGGGATATGGGCCAAAAGTGGGCAACTGGGGCTCATTTAAGGGTTTAAAAAAAGGGGTGGCATGAACAAATTGGGCTGAAGGGCTTGTTTCCATGCTGTAAACGTCTACGACTCTAATCTATTGTGTTTGCTTATCATCCCTGGGTTTGGAATTGATAACAAGGGTGGTAAGCAAAGGAATCAATATGGTGCAACGGACGATTGGCCCCATCAAGTAGTTTGGATTTTTAAAAGATCCCTAACTTCCTCAAGGTTAATGTAAGAAACACATCTCTGATCGGATTGTGCATATTCAGCCAATGGGCATGTAAAATAGAAACTAAACTCTACCTATGTCTTACGACATTATGCTAAATTGCAATGCATTGCATTTAATTGCTGACTACATGAAGCTTCAGCTGAGGCATTTTGGAAAACTATACAACACAGGAGGCCATTCAGTCCCTCTTGCGAGTATCAGTTTGTCGGAAGAGTTGTCCAGCTTGTCTCATGCCACCCCCCTCCCGGCTTTTCCCCCAGTCTGCACCGATTCTCCAACAAAGTATCTTACCCTGGCCCTATCCCCATAACTCAATGCATTTACCTCACCAATCCACCTGGCCTGCACATCTTTGGACTGTGGGAGGAAACCTGAACACCTGGAGGAAACCCATGCAGACACAGGGAGAATGTGCAGACTCCACACAGACAGTGACCCAAGGCTGGAATTGCACCTGGGTCTCTGGTGCTGTACAGTAGCAGTGCTAACCACTGTGCCATCAACATTAAAGACCTGGTATAAATAGAAGTTGTATGTACAATGAAAGCTGCTTGGTCTGCTAAAGCTGTGGTTAAAATGTTGATGTGGCCGGGACACTCTATACCATTCCTTGTCCCAACACTTCAACAATTTAATCCAGACCTCGCTTTCTCAGAAGGTGGAGGTTTGGAGATAGTTTGGTGGCAACTTGGCAGAAACGGCAAAGCAATAGGTGGGAGTGGAGGAACTACTGTGGAGGAACCAGTCCAAAACCAAGGCCCTTCAAAAGGTAAAGGAAAGACACACACGCCTATCAACTGGGAAACATACTGAGCTTTCAAGAAGCAGGGACTGAGAGAGCACACAGGCACAGCAAGAACAGGAGGAGGCCTTTCAGTTCCATCAACAACCAACACCTTTGTTGGAGTCTAATTTACATTGGATGCACCTACCTTCCCTGCAATATCTGCCACTCAGAAAGCCAAGATTCATGGGAAGACCATGACATGTGTTGGTGGGTCCAACCCGAACAGCAACGTGAGATATGTCCTTAACCAGCGGTTTCAAGCAGAGCATAAATCCCACCACCACCACCATGACCAAGGTGGCAGCTGGTGATGGATAATGAATGCCAGCCTTCTGTCAGCAACTTGAAGATCCTGTGACTGAATGAAATTAGACAGTAACTGGTTAATTGTATGAGAAATGATCTGAGATTCAGTCTCCATGGATTTTATTTAAGATTTTATTGTTCCCAGCATTCTAACAAAAAACTGCTGTAGAGGTTGGAAGGACTAATTCATTCCACCCTGTCCTGGCTAAGATGTTTCTTTTCAGTTCTAAAGTGGAGGAAAAGGACAGTCTCTTTGCAAAAATGCACATTTCCCAAGCCTTTACAAAACAGGTTCAGTTTCAGTATTTTGACCAGAAAATTCTACCAACTCATCACAAACCAATCAAAGCAATTCAAAAATGGGCTGAGCCCACTCTCTAAACAGGGTAGGTGTCTTCCCTTACAGGCTCCAATGTGTTTTCCACTTGTGCGAACTCAGCTGAACAAACTGAACATTGCCTTTAACTCACAGTTTGGCAGAAATGAAATCCATTCCCATCCCTTCTGAAGCTGTTTCGGTTCTTGTCTGAGCAGAGAAGGTTAAGGGAAGGTTTAATAGAAGGCTTGAAAATTGCAAAGGCCTGAAAATTGCGAAGGCCTTTGATAGAGCAGTTGTGAGAAAGGGTTGGCGCTTGCAAGAGAATCAGTAAACAAAGTGTCAGTGGAGGGGTGATAAGGCTCTTTTATACAGTGACTTGTCTGAAAGAAAGGTGAAAGCAGATTCAATGACAGCTTTGCAAATATTAGTGGGTAAACACTTGAAGGAGAAAATGTTACAAAGTTTTGGGGAAAGAATAGAGGGAGAAAAGCTAATTTGACAGCTTTTTCAAAGACTAACACAGACACATTGTCTCAAGTGTGCTCCGTTCTGCTTTATCATTCTACTTTCCTGAAGATACCCGGCTTTTGAATAGCTTTATTCCAGTTAATTGGGAGAACGTTCAGTCCATTATGTAGACTACAGCCACAGATAACAAATGGTGAATTCAAACAAAAAGGAACCCAGAGAGTAAGCAATTTACTTTTTCCAGTTTAATTTGGTATCACTTCTGTTGACTTCACCCACGTTGTTTACATCACAGTCAAACCACAACTGAATTCTATCATTTAGTGTTAGTCCACCTTAAGGGGTAGCAATCTGGATTCTTAGTTTGCCGCTAACAAGCTCAAGGAATGTCTACATGCCTGCGCATAAATTCTAGAGTGATGCTCTAACGAAATAACCATGGAGTGCCACCCTGTCAGAGGATCAGTACTGAGGCAGTGCCGCCCTGTCAGAGGATCAGTACTGAGGCAGTGCCGCCCTGTCAGAGGGTCAGTACTGAGGCAGTGCCGCCCTGTCAGAGGGTCAGTACTGAGGCAGTGCCGCCCTGTCAGAGGGTCAGTACTGAGGCAGTGCCGCCCTGTCAGAGGGTCAGTACTGAGGCAGTGCCGCCCTGTCAGAGGGTCAGTACTGAGGGAACAATCACTGCACTGTTGGCAGTCTGTGCTAAGGCAGTCCCCCAGTGCTGGAGACTCTCAGACAGAGTCATAGAGTCATAGAGATTTACAGCATGGAAACAGGCCCTTGAGCCCAACTTGTCCATGCCGCCCTTTTGTTTTAAAACCCCTAAACTAATCCCAATTGCCCGCATTTGGCCCATATCCATCTATACCCATCGTACTCATGTAACTATCTGAATGCTTTTTAAAAGATAAAATTGTACCTGCCTCTACTACTACCTCTGGCAGCTTGTTCCAGACACTCACTACCCTCTGTGTGAAAAAATTGCCCCTCGGGACACCTTTGTGTCTCTCCCCTCTTGCCTGAAATGTATGCCCTCTTGTTTTAGACTTCTCTACCTTTGGGAAAAGATATTGACTATCTACCTTGTCTATGCCCCTCATTATTTTATAGGCTTCTATAAGGTCACCCCCTCAGCCTCCTACGCTCCAGAGAAAAAAGTCCCAGTCTATCCAGCCTCTCCTTCTAACTCAATCCATCAAGTCCCAGTAGCATTCTAGTAAATCTTTTCTGCACTCTTCCCAGTTTAATAATATCCTTTCTATAATAGGGTGACCAGAATTCTACACAGTATTCCAAGTGTGGCCTTACCAATGTCTTCTACAACTTGAAAAGACATCCCAACTCCTGTATTCAGTGTTCTGACCGATGAAACCAAGCATGTTGAATGCCTTCTTCACCACTGTGTCCAAATGTGTCTTCAATTTCAAGGAGCTATGAACATGAATCCCTCGATCTCTTTGTTCTGTCACTCTCCCCAGTGACCTACCTATAACTGAGTAAGCCCTGCCCTGGTTCAATCGACCAAAATGCATTACCTCGTATTTGTCTAAATTGAACTCCATCTGCCATTCGTCAACCCACTGGCCAATTGATCAAGATCCCGCTGCAATCAGAGTTAACTTTCTTCACTGTCCACCAGGCCACCAATCTTGGTGTCATCTGCAAACTTACGAACCATGCCCCCTATATCCTCATCCAAATCATTAATATAAATGATAAAACAGAGGACCCAGCACTGATTCTGGAGGCACACTGCTGGTCACAGGCCTCTAGTTTGAAAAACAACTCTCTGGCTTCTGGCTTTTGCGACCAAATAAACCTTTTGGACTTTAACCTGGTGTTATGAGACTTGTTACTGTGTTTACCCCAATCCAAGGCAGGCATCTCCACATACTGTCAAGAAGCCAATTTTATATCAATTTAGCTACCTCACCCTGGATCCTGTGAAATTTAACTTTATGCAACAACCTACCATGTGGTACTTTGTCAAAGGTCTTGCTAAAGTCCATGTAGGCAACATCAACTGCACTGCCCTCATCTACCTTCTTGGTTACCTCTTCAAAAAAATTCAATCAAATTTGTGAGACATGATTTTCCACTCACAAAGCTATGCTGACTGTCCCTAATCAGTCCTTGCATCTCCAAATGCCTGTAGACCATGTCTCTCAAAATCTTTCCAAAAATTTACCCACCACAGATGTGAGGCTCGCTGGTCTGTAGTTCCCAGGCTTTTCCCTGCAACCCTTTTTAAACAAAGGCACATTTGCCACTCTCCACTCTTCAGGCACCTCACCCGTGACTATTGATGACTTAAACATCTCGGCTAGGGGACCCGCAATTTCCTCCCTAGTCTCCCACAATGTCCTGGGATATACCTCATCAGGTCCCGCAGATTTCCTCCACTGTTCCTCAGTTGTCCCACCATAAAGTTTTTCTTCCCAGTCTATCTTAGCCAATGCCTCCCTCATCCCTTTGTAGTCTCCTTTGTTTAAGCACAAGACACTGGTATTGGATTTTACCTTCTCACGCTCCATCGGTATTTTAAATTCAGCCACACTGTGATAGCTTCTTCCGAAAGGATCCCTAACTGTAAGATCATTAATTATTCCTGTCTCATTACACAGGACCAGATCTTGCTGTCTTGTCAGTTCCATTAAATACTGTTCAAGGAAGCTATGGTGGATACATTCTGTGAACTCTTCCTCAAGGCTGCCTTGACCGACCAGAACTTTCCACCCAGGCCCTGTCCCCGTAGCCCCACGTACTTACCCTGCTGATCTCCCTAACCTACACATTCTGGGACACTAAGGGTCAATTTAAAAAGACTTAATCTGCACAGCTTTGGAGTCGGGGAGGAAACCGGAGCACCAACATAAACCCATGCAGACAGAACCTAAGCTGGGAATCGAACCCAAGACCCTGGCACTGTGAGACAGCAATGCCAACCAATGTGCCATCCTCAACCAACATTACAAAAAGTGATTGGTGGGTGCTTTGTGTCTGCGAAGTGGCTGCCCTGTTTTTCTCATTCCAGCACTGGCGACACTTCTAACATACTTCACTGACTGTAGAGTGGTTTAGATTGTCAACAGGGCTGTTGAAATGCAAGTTCTTTCCACGACTCTTTGTTGTCAATTTCACAAGGCTATTCATACAATGCATTGGTAAACATTAAAGTGACGACACTTCTAAACATGAACTTCCTGATTTAAGTGAGTCTCACTCACACGCTGGAAGACAGGGAAGCAGGTTTACCTCCTGTGTGCCACTGGGCTCTTTGCTCTCCTTCAGGTGGGACATTGCAATATAAAATATCCTCCTCCCTTCCTCTGGTGAGACCCCAGCAGTCATGCCGAGAGTTTAAAAGCCGGGGCAGACAGGGAGAGATGGAGACAGTGGCTGGTCTCTTGTTACTTGTTGTAATCCATTCTGGAGTTTGAAAGGATTTTGGAACTAGGGTGGGGTTCATTGCTTTAACCAGTTGCCGTGACTTTGTTTAACATCAGTCTCCCTTCTTCAGTCACCTTCCGTTTGAATGTGTTTCCTGGGGAGAGTGAGACAGCAGATTAATCCCAAAAAAAAGAATCAGAGGGGCCGTCACTCATCAGCCCTTCACCAGTCAGCTAAGATTCTCAGTGTGAATGGCTGAGAACTTCTCTTGTCAAATTGACCGTTTTTATATTCGCCTTTCAATGGGCTAATTCTTGTTCAACTTGTTATGTTCTAAATGTGAGCCAACATTTCTCTCTCTGTCTGGCGCACACAGTCCCACTTTCTAATCTACAGGCTGAGTTTAAATGGGGGAAAGAGAGGAAGGTGTGGGCTTGAGAGGGGGATCTGCACTCAAACTGTTAACACAAAACCCTTGCCGGCTCCAGCTGAGAGCTGCTCCTGCTTTTTCCAGGCGGTTCACATCTTTCTCTCTCTCTCTCTCTGTGATAGATCCCATCACTCACTCAGTCACTCATTCATTGGCCGCAATGGGATTTGTGAGAACGGATTCCTGATCTGATACTAAACAGGTTTTTTTTTGGCGAGGTTAAATCTGATTTAGCAAAGAGGCATGTGTTGGGCTGCAGGGAATGTGTTGTTTTCAGTTGGCGGGGTGGGGGGGTGGGGAGGAGGTACGGGAGGAGAAAGATTTTCCTTTAAAATGCAGGAAGATCAATTGCATTTTTTAATTTTGTGGCATCTCTCTCTCTCCCTCTGCTTTCAAACTGTCACAAGACTCCTGGATGATAGTCAGTGCCGGATAGAATAGTTCCATGAGTTCAGTTAACTTGTGATCTGGGAGAAGGGAGGCTCCTAAATCTGTTTTTATTCAGAAACTGGGAATTTTCAGAGCTCTTTTCTCTCGCACCGATTTCCTTTTTGGAGGGGTGGGGGGAAGGGGGTTGAGGATTTAGTGCAAAGCTTTTGATGTGATTTGGATTGAGGCGGTCAATTAAAAGCCTATCAGTCTGTAAGTAAATCAATGTCTAGCAAAGACTGTCACATCAAACAAATGATTATTGCTTTAACCCGCCCACCCTATTAATCTCTGTGGTATCGCTTGACAGGCCAGGGTCAGCGCTGCAAATCCAGAACTGGATTGCTGCCATCTGGATCGGGATTAAAGGGCCCTTTCTGCTGTTGCACTGAACTGTATTTACGATCAGGATGGAAGGAGATTTCAATGGGCTGTGTACAGAGGAACTTGGAAACTTACCAAATCCCTGAGCAGAGCGATGGAGGCTCTACGTCTTAATAAAAGTCCATTGATTGTGAGATGGCACGGATACATTAAATATTGATTTAATGAACTGAACCCAGGACAGGGAAAGGTCTGCACTGATCCACGTCAGGAGGCCAGTGGGGGGAGAGAGGAGGGGGCTGAATACTGAGTGAAGTTGAAACCAGCCATGGATAGCTCATCTACATCTGACATCTGCTCTGCTGCCTCTAAAGTTTGTTTATTTATCAGTCACAAGTAAGGCTTACATTAACACTGCAATGAAGTTACTGTGAAATTTCCCAAGTCGCCACACTCCAGTGCCTGTTTGGATCAATGCATCCTGACCAGTATGTCTTTCAGACTATGGGAGGAACCCTACCCTCACCCTTCATTTATTGCCCCACTCTACTCACTGACTTACGTTGGTTCCCACATTCTCAGTATCTCCAAATAAAAGCTGTCACCCTCCCATTCAGATCCTTCCGTGGCCTCACCCTTCACTATTTCCAAATTCTATCCCATTCCTAGCGAGTTACAAAATCTCTGCTTTTCCAGGTCTGGCCTCTTCTTCCACTACATCACCAGCTTTATTAATAGGCAGTATGGTGGCACAGTGGTTACACTGCTGCCTCACAGCGCCAGGGACCTGGGTTCAATTCCTGGCTTGAGTCACTGGCTGTGTGGAGTTTGCACGTTCTCCCTATGATTGCGTGGGTTTCCTCCGGGTGCTCCGGTTTCCTCCCACATGCCAAAGATATGCGGATTAGGTGCAATGGCCATGCTAAATTCTCCCTCAGGGTATCCAAACAGGTGCCAGAGTGTGGCGACTAGAGGATTTTCACAACAACTTCATTGCAGTATGAATTGAAGACTATTTGGAATGAGTAAATGAAACCTTTAAACTTTAACCTTCAGCCCCACTCTCTGAAATTTAATCCTGAATTCCCTCTGCTCCTCTCTCCTTTAAAAGCTTCTCATTCAAGCCCAACTTTTCTAACATGTTGAGAGTAAAACACTGCAGATGCTGGAGATCTGAAATAAAAACAGAAAATGATGGAAAAACTCAGCAAGTTTGGCAGCCTCTGAGAAGAGAGAAACAGAGTTAATGTTTTGAGTTCAATATGGCTCTTTCTCAAGACACTTCATGACCTCTTTAATGTGTTTTCAATCAGCATCGCTGACAGAATCTGTTCAGAGGAACTGGTCCACAGCTTGTCTACTAAGTCCCATGAGTCCTGCCAGATTCTCACCATCATTGAACCTTCAGAGTCAGACAAGCATATACACAGGCCAACTGTCCCAGGGCTTCAAGAACTGACCAATGGGATGTGGGCTAGGCCAGCATTCATTGTCTCTCCTTAATTGCCCCTGAGAAACTGATGGTAAATTATGTTTTTTTAAAGTTTATTTATTAGTGTCATAAGTAGGCTAACGTTAACATTGCAATGAAGTTACTGTGAAAATACCTAGTCACCACACTCCGGTGCCTGATCAAGTATACTGAGGGCAAATTTACCATGGCAAATGCACCTAACCAGCATTTCTTTCAGACTGTGCGAGGAAACCGGAGCACCCGGAGAAAACCATGTAGACATGGGGAGAACATTCAGACTTCACACAGTCACCCAAGCTTGATCCCTGGCGCTGTGAGGCAGCAGTGCTAACCACTGTGCTGCCCGGAACCGTAATTTGATACGGTTGAATGGTGTTAATTTAAAGTACAATGTTGTAGGTCTGGAGTTATGTGCAGGGCCAGACCAGTAAAGACAGCAGATTTCCCCCTGTAGTAAACCAGATGGGTTCTTGTGACGGCCTAGTAGTTTCACGATTATTATTAATGAGACTCATTTTTTATTCAAGATTTATCAATGAATTGAATTTGAACTTTTCCCAACTGCCATGGTGAGATTTAAACTCATGTCTCTGGAGCTTTAGTCCAGGGGTCTGGATTACTCACCTTGTAACATTTCCCCTCTGCTCCGATCCCAAATTTCCTTCCCAAGTATTTTTCCAACTCCCTTTTGAAACCAGATCACAACTCGCTGTGTAAACAAAATTCTCCTCTTCTCTCCATGCTTCTTTTGTCACTTACTTTAAGTCGGTGTTCTTCGGTTACTGACCCTTCTGCTGGTGAAAAGATTCTCCATACCTACTTTGCAAAAACATTTGATCATTCAAACACCCCCGCTCAATATCTCTTCAATCCTTTCTTCCTGAAGGAGAACACCCTCAGTTTCTCCAGTCTCTTCACCTCACTGAATCCCTCATTACTTGTCTCTAATCTCATGTTAGCTTCTTCCAAGGCATTGAAATCCCTCCGAAATTGGACAAAGTACTCCTGCTGAGGCCTAACATTGTATTTGAATTTGTTTTAAAGATGTTGCCTTGTTTGTACAATTTGTGTTGCATGTACGTTGAAAAGTGAGAGATGGGGCCACTATCAAATTGCTGACTTATACCTCGCAAGATAATAAGAAATGCTTTGTTTTCGCTGTGAATAGTGCTTTGTTCCAGGCTGTTTAATTGAATTTGACCTATCCACTGTTTACACCACACCTCTGCTTTGAATCAAGCCTTGCACTGTTTAGTATTACACTGCAGCGTTGCCACATGGGCAAGGCTGTGTTGTTGGGCAACAGGAAATGAGAGGTGATAAATCAAAATGTCAAAGCTAGCTGGTTCAAGCCCAAGTGTGAGGGTGAATTATGCTTTCTCACATGAAACAGACATCAAAGTCAGTTAATATTTTTAAACGCAGCCTTGTGATTCTAATTCACCCCGGCCATTTTATTCATGTGGGAACTCTCAGCCTGGCACTGGGAATGTTTCCTGACTGCCAGTTTTTTTTTCTCTGCATTGTCTAACTATCTGTCTAACAATACAGGGAGTGGAATAGTTCACCTTTGTGCTCCCGAAGCTTTCTACAGTTATCTAGAGGATAGCTCAGTGACTGGTACAGCACACGGCAAGCTGATCAGACTTGCTCACTATCCAGCTTCAGGCAGGCGCTAGAACTTCCATTTGTATACTCAGCACAGGACCAGAGAAAAGAGGGAAAGGGGTTCACTGTACAATCCATGTATTAGGAAGGGAAAATGGGGGGTTCAGTGCACCTGGCGTTTTGATTTGAGGATTGGCCCTTGTGTTTGTTGAGAATCAAGTCCCTGTAATTGGGTCACTTGAACTAAAGCCAGTTCACCACAATATGCAATAAATTTCAGAAAGACATCCCATGTCCCTTCACAGAGGCACAAATCGATGTCCAGTTGAGAATGGGAAAAATTAACTGGATACCTGGTGGAAGATTTTGCAAAGTAAATTGGATAACACTATTTTCACTGCATGATGTATTGAGAAACAGCAGATCTAAGATTAAGCTCATCAGCAAAGAACCAATGTTTATTCATTTATTAGTAACACATAGGCCTACATTAACACTGCAGTGAAGTTATTGTGAAAATCCCCAAGTCGCCACACTCTGGCACCTGTTAGCGTACACTGAGGAAGAATTTAACATGGCCAATGCAACTAACCAGCATGTCTTTCAGACTGGGAGGAAACCATAGCATCTGGAGGAAACCCACACAGACACGGGGAGAATGTGCAGACTCCACACAGACAGTGACCCAAGCCAGGAATCGAACCTGGGTCCCTAGTGCTATGAAGCAGCAGTGATAGCCACTGTGCCACCAGGAGAGGTTGGGGAATTTATTTTTACACAGAGAAAGTTGTTAGGACTTGGAAGTATTGTGACTTGAAATTGTGTGGGGGACGAATCAGAATAACTTTTCAATGGAAAATAATAAAAATTTGAAAAAGAAAAATTTAAAAACTGTTTGGGGAAAGCACGTGAATAGGATATTGGTATAGGAGTTTTTTTAGATAGACAGGCACAAGCCACAGTGATGGGCCGAATAGTTTCCCTCTGTTTTGCAAAATCCGCTGATTCAGGGCATTACAGAATGATTTATGAGAGTTAGTGAGTGCCAAATTTTGGGAAACAACTCCAGTTGATTGGCTCTCTCTCTCTCGCATCTGCACTGTGTTAAACTGTGGAAGTGAGCAAGATGAAGCAAAGTTAATTAAGACCAGGTTTGTTAAATCACACTTATAGATTCCCCATGTAAACAGGGTTCAGGAAAGTTCTCTTCATCCAAAATTCCTTGGCCGTGTTAGGACACTGGGGATATTAAATTGGTTGCGTTGGACATATGTAGGCAATTGCAGTTACTCTGTGCAGCTCTCTCTTAATGCTCTGTTATTACAAACAGTTTCAATGTAAACATGTTCTTGCATTAAGAGCATTGAGCGTCGCCTGGATTAACGAAAGGACCAGGTTTCAGTCTGAACTGCTTTCAGTCGGATTGAAATGAGCTGAAAGATTCAACCAATTTTCTGAGGCTTTGAATATGGGATGAAGTTGTGGTGAGGTTTAAATATTACACTGAATGTACCAAAACAGGCCATTCAGCCCAACTGGGTCTTGCTGTGTTTATTCTACGAGTTCCCTGCCCACCCGACTTCATCTCATCCTGTCAGCATACTTTCTGTTCCTTCGGCCTTCGTGTTTTATCAAGCTCAATCCTTAAATGCCTCAATAGTCCTTGTCACTCTGTGGGAGTGAGTTCCACATTCACATGGCTCCCTGAGTAAAGAGGTTTCTCCTGAATTCCTGAATGGATTGAGGAGTGACTATCTTATATTTCTGGACCCTAGTTTTGAGTATCCCACAAGTGGAAACATTTTTTTCAATCTCTATCCTATTACTATTGTCCTGTTTGGAGGAAAATCTTCATTGCCTGCTCAGCTTCCAGTTGACACAATTCTATCAATGCATTTTTTTGTTAAAATTTCACAACGAAGCTTCCTGTCATTTCCCTGTCAAAATGTAGCCATGATGTGGAGATGCCAGCGTTGGACTGGGGTGGGCACAGTAAGAAGTCTCACAACACCAGGTTAAAGTCCAACAGGTTTATGTGGAATCACGAGCTTTTGGAGGTGACTCACTTGATGAAGGTGCAGTGTTCTGATAGCTCGTGATTCCAAATAAACCTTTTGGACTTTAACCTGATGTTGTGGGACTGCTTGTTCTGTCAAAATGTGGTGGCGAGCTCTGGTCACTAAGTGAGTCTAAGGGGTGTGTTTCTGAAGTCTCTTCCAATCTTTCATGTGGCTTTTGGAAATGAGATCTGTGGAGAGAATACACAAACTGTCACAAGGAGTGGAGTCTTCTCCTCTCTCTCTCTACGTCTGCACCCTGCTTTTCTAAGATTCATGCAGTAGTGAGAAGTAAGACATTTGTACATTTTTAATATTTTTACCTGGCTGCAGTGAAACTCACTGCTACATGTGCTGTCTGACTTATTTCTCACAAGGTTGCACATTCTGAAAAAGCAATATCACATCTTTTTTCATGTCAGAACAATCAATTCCCGAGTGGGAAAAGAGAGGAGTCATTCAAGCCTCCTCACCTGATTATAACAATAATTTAAGTCGCCCTTTGTGGATTTGCATCAATGATTTTCAGAAGATCAGATACTGTCGTGATAGAAACATCAGCGTAACATAGCTGAGCAACATTTACAGTGCCTTTCACAACTCCAAGATGTCCAAAGTATTCCCAAAGGAACCAAAAACTCAATCAAAGAGAGTTTTTAAGGAGTGTGTTAAAGGAGGGGAGAGGAGAAGTTTAAGAGGGAATTCCAGAGCTTTGATCCAAACAACTGAAGGCTTGGTTGTCTAAAGCATAGGGTGTTGTGTGGGGATGTGCAAGGAGCCAGAATTAGAGAATTGTTTCTCCACATAGTGCAATTCTGTAAGTTACAATGAGAACAAAGAACAAAGAAAATTACAGCACAGGAACAGGCCCTTCGGCTCTCGAAGCCTGCACCGAACATGCTGCCCGATTTGACGAAAAACCCCTACCCTTCTGGGGACTATATCATTCTATTCCCATCCTATTCATGTATCTGTCAAGACACCCCTTAAAAGTCACTTCCGTATCTGCTTCCGCTACCTCCCCCGCAAGGAGTTCCAGACATCCACCACTCTCTGTGTAAAAATCTGCCTCATACGTCTCCTTTAAACCTTGCCCCTCGCACCTTAAACCTATGCCCCTAGTAATTGACTCTTCCACCCTGGGAAAAAGCTTCTGACTATCCACTCTGTCCGTGCGTCTCATAATCTTGTAAACTGGAATCAATGCAAGACAATGCGTGACTTGGTGACAATCTGGCCATAGATATAGTTCCAACTTGTGTTTCCTTTAGCTTTTTGTAGCTAATGAATGGAGTTATCCTTTGCAAAGTGTGGAAATAGGACAGATTATCCACATGTATCATGGACAGTATGGGGGTTAAAACTGAGAGGGTGGTTGGGGGGAATGAAAGAGGGCAGGATAATGCAGCATTAAGAATTTCCCAGCTGGAAATTTTAGTTCCGAATATCTCACCAGTCAAGCTAGAATGTTCAAAAAGGCTGATCACTGCTTCAAACTACAAGAGATAAAATATTGATTTAGAAATAAAAATCTCGCATTTCCAAGTCAAAAACCTTGCTTCTTGTTGACAGAAGTTTTGATCAAGCCTTTGGGTCATCAATGTTCATTGTAACATCAGGTTTTGCTATGTCAACAGTCATGGTGTAGATGCGGACTCTGACATTGGGTAGCACTGTGGGGAGGATTTATCAAGTCTTTTTCCTGACACCATTGCCACCTTGTATTGATCAGCTGACTGAAGCAGACACCATGGATTGTTTATTCTGTTTTGTATCCTTGTCACCAGGCACTGAGTACTTCATTTTTCTATGAGTGAGACGAATGGACATAGAGTCCACATCAAAATACTGACTGAGGGCTCATTCAAACTGGCCTCACAAAACACTAAAAGAGAACATAACAGTAGTCCTTTCCTGTGGTAATATCATTCACTTTGGGTACTTTTCTTAAAACAAGTAACTAATTAATAACTTATTTCTGTTTGTGTCAGTTTGTCATTGAAGTGAATTATGACAATTCTGGGAAAGGCAGCATTCATTGCCAACATTCAGCATTACTTGGCGAGATATTATATGGGCTCTGCACACAGTGTCATTCTGAGCCCAACAATGTCCCTCAACTCCAAGCACCTCTCACTTCCCCCTTGACATCAGCTGTCTTGCTAGCCTTCTCTCTGAGTTGAATGTTGCTTAAGTTCGCACCATCTAAGGGTGGCACGGCGATTAGCACTGTTGCTTCACAGCCAGGGACCCGAGTTTGATTCCCAGCTTGTGTGTGTGGAGTTTTCCCTGCCTGCGTGGGTTTCCACCGGTTGCTCTGGTTTCCTCCCAAATTCTGAAAGACATGCCGGTTAGAGTGCATTGACCTGAACAGGTGCCAGAGTGTGACGGCCAGGGAAATTTCACAGTAACTTCATTGCTGTGTTAATGTAAGCCTATTTGTGACTAATAAATAAATAAACTTTATAAATAAATTAATCTAACATCTGTCCCTCCCTTCTCACTGCCGACTGGAAATAGAGCTTCGTCAATTGCCTCTTTGCTTCCAATTTAAAGGGTAACGAAGTCCCCGGTGATGTCAGTGTCGCTCATGACTGAGTGAGTAGCATGGTTGCCTCTGAATCAGAGGGTTGCTGGTCCACATTTGCACTCCAGACACTCATGCTCCAATATCCAGGCTGACATTTGAGTGAAGTATTGATGGATTATTGCACTGTTGAAGGTGCCATCTTTCAGGTGAGACGTTAAACCAATGTTGGGTCTTCTCTCACAGCTAGATCTAAAAAAATCCATTCTGAGAATAAGTACAGGGGTATTCTCCCCAGGGTCCTGGCCAATGTTGATCCCTCACCCAAAATTACAGAAAAGAAACACAGATCGTTTTGTCATTATCTCATTGCTGTTTGTGGAATCTTGCTGTGCACACATTAATTCCTACCTCTCCTAGATTACAGCAGTGATTTGACTTCAAAAATTCTTAACTGTTTGTAAAGCACTTTAATCGTAGTAACTAAGAGCAGGAGGAGGCCATTCAGCCCTCTGATAATGCTCCACCATTCAATATGGTGGAACATCTTGAAGTCTTCTGGACACTTCCTGGAGAAGTTCATCGTGTTTGCATTCACATCAGCTGAAGGCTTTTGTCCTTTGCTGACTTTCACATGACAGCAGTCTCATAACCACAGACTCTGTCTGCCTTCTTCTCTGACAATTAGCCTCCTTCTTCACACTGCCTGAATCGCTGGTGTGGGTTGATGGGTTTACGAGGGCCTTGCAAGATGCTGCAGGTTTCAGCTGCGCCTGTAAAGGGAGCTGCTTGTGATCCTTCAACCAACAGCTCCATTAATCTCCCTCCTCTCACAGCCTGAAATCTCCAGGATGTGCGGGGGCGGTGGGGTGGGGGGGGAATGGACACGCCAGGCTGTGGATCATGAGTGACACAAATCATTAG
Organism: Carcharhinus amblyrhynchos; assembly: GCF_965287045.1. Classification (NCBI taxonomy): domain Eukaryota; kingdom Metazoa; phylum Chordata; class Chondrichthyes; order Carcharhiniformes; family Carcharhinidae; genus Carcharhinus; species Carcharhinus amblyrhynchos. Next base: position 13,442,974 of record NC_137357.1, on the reverse strand, counting down.
CCCATGTCTCAGTGCACTCTATCATCGATTGGATAATAGATCTTCCTTTCTCTCCCCCTCCCCACCAGCAAACACCCCCGACTCCCTTGCTATTCTTCCTGCAAGAACTTTATACAATCAATATGTCCAGCACACTGAGGCTATGGCAACACATTACAAGCGTTGCAAAGGTTATTTAGTTGCTAGCAATGCAAGGTTGCCAAGAGGCTGCAGTGCTTGAGCATTATAAATTATCGCAGACAGCAGGGTGAAAAAGCAAGAGTAAATGTAGGGGAGCAACTTTCTTTATTGCTGGGGAAATTGATGTTCTTCTAAACAAGGCAGAAAATACATCATAGCACCTTTAATGGGGACACATTTCTGCTACCATAACTCACCATTTTAAAATAGAAAATTGTGAAATATGCTATCATATAATTCAAGTGCTGACATATTTATGGGGCCTTCACTCCACATAAATACAGTGATTGCCATTACAAAGTACCATGTCAGGTACAGGCTGAGTGCAAACATCTGGTGGAGCCCAGAGAAAAAAAAAATTAAACCTCAAGCTGGGCATCTTTCAGAAAAATCCTCCCTTGCAGCTTAAAATTTATGATGTTTGTACTAACTGTTATTAAAAACTGAATCCATAACTTGGCAAGAGTCAGCCATTCCTTTGGGAAAGCCAGGATGAGAATCCTTAGCTGACAGCTAGTTTAAGTTGCTGAAATCGAGGAGGATTAATGACGTGCCTGGTTGTTTTCAATTACTCCCAGCCTTGTTATTTCATTTTCCCTGCAAGTTTTTTAAATGAGAAAGAATCCTTTCGTCTTGGGGAAGCCATTTTGTTCTCCACTCTGCTGCATACAGCTTAACTCCAAACAGCTTCTGTCATGAGACCTTCCCTGGACAATGTTCCATCTCTTACTGGCAAGATAATGATTATCTGGCCATCTATCTTATTTAATATCTCAGGGATCTTGCTGTGAGCAAATTAGTTGCCCCTTTTCTATAGTGACTGCATCTTTGAAAGTCCTTCATTGTTTACAAAGAGCTTTGGGATGTCCTAATGATGTAAAAGATGCTATCCAAATGCAGGATCATTGTTTCTGAAGAGGGGATCTGAAGGACAACACCATCTCTTTCAATTAAAATCAACTATGAGATCCTGGAAAATGTGAACATTCTCCACATCTTGGTGAGGAAGACACAGATGAGGAGCTTCATCAGTGCCTCGAACGTGCAGGTCCAGCCTCGGGCTGGCTGAATAAAACAATCTTTGAAGACCAATATTTCAAACCCAAGACTGATTCTGGTTTACTGGGCAGCAGTGATCCCTTGCTCACTTATTTGCTTTGGAGACTTGGATGATACACAGCAGGCACTGGAGAAGTAGCACTAATGGTGACTTCACCAGATCCTCCTAAATCCAGTGGCAAGAAAGGCAGTCCAACAGCAGCGTCTTCTCGCACGCCAATTGGCCCGGCATCTAATCACGCAAAACCAGATCCACTGAATGGGACATGCCTTTTACATGCCTGACAAAAGATACCCAAAGCAACTGTTCCACTTGGAACTCGGTTGCAGCGGGAGAATTCTTGAAGACAGCGGAAACTATTTCGGGATGTCCTCAAAACAAGCTTGAAGACAATAAACATACTAACTCTTGGAAGTCCCTGGCTTGTGACTGACCGCACGGAGAAAGTTCATTTGGGAAGTCAATGGATACATTCAGATGCTCGGTAGGGAGCACACAGGGTCCAGGGGAGTGTGCAAACCTCCAAACAACTCATCCATCAAACCCTCAAACAACACCTGCCCTGTTTGTGGCAGAATCTGCAGATCATGCACTGGGACACTTCAGCCATCTGAGAACCTGTCAGTCGGGAATGGGAGCAAGTTGTCCTTAATCCTGAGGAACTGACTAAGATGAAGAACAATGGGAAGAACTGTGAGTCTTTCTGGCGAGACGAGTTGAGTTGGGAATACTGTTGCCGACCATGGTTAGATATATTCCTGGAGGGTTCATCATGTGACTTCCTGTTCCTACCCTCCCTTCTCCCACATTTCCACCATTATTTGCCAGACACGTCCATCTTCTGGAATCCCACCTCCCTATAGCCAATCGAAAGCAAACGGAGTCTTTGGCTGGAATTCTCCAACCTCACCCACAACTGGGATAATCAGGTCCCTCTGCAGTTGAAGGACTTTTGGCTGAGTGCCAAATTCTCCATTGTCGCTGGCAGCGGTGGTGGAACTGAATTGTAATTAAATGACTTTCTTGAATTGCACTGATCCTTAGATTAGGTCCACAAATACTTTTGTCTATGATACAAAATGAGGTTTAATTGTTGAAAAATCATTTTATTGACAACATCTTGCACTAATTCAGTGCTTTTAACTCAGAATAAATTCAATAGTACCACAGACGTGTGGGGAAACTGGGTGTCAAGCCAGGAAGGACAAATCAGGACAGGGCCACTGGAGCTGGATTTGTGTGGTGGATAAAGGGGGCTGAGAATGATATTCATTGGTGGATGAAGTCAAAGGTGTCAGTTCTGAGCCAAACATGGTGTACGAAAGCAGAATCTATCTAAATAGCAAGAGATCTGAGCACAGTCATTGAGTAACTGTGGAAGGAAATATGAATGAACCTTTGGGAAAGGCTTTCACAAGCTTTGACTTGGTTGTTTGAGGAACTTGCTCTCTTTGCAGCAACTTGTGGCTGAGCTGAGGTTTGGACAGATACAAGCTTGGTGCTAAAACTGAGGCATTGTCATTTCAGTTGGTACTTAGTGTTTATAGACAGAAACTTCCATAATCTCAGGATGTTCCAAAGTGCTTTACAACGAATGACGTATTTTTTGACACACAGTCACTGCTGTAATGAATGAAACACAGCAACCAATTTGTACACAGCCAGCTCCCACAATCGGGGATGTGATAATGTGCAGATGATCTGTTTCACTGATATTGGTTGAAGTATAAATGTTGGTCAGGACATGGAGGATAACTCCCCTGTTTTCCTTTGAGAAACTGCCATGTGATCTTTTCCATCCACCTGGGGGAGCAGACAGTGCCACCTCATCTGAAAGACAACAGTGCGGCATCACCTCAGTGCTGCACTCCCTCAGTGCAGCACTCCCTCGTTGCAGCACTCTCTCAGTGCTGCACTCCCTCAGTGCTGCACTCCCTCAGTGCAGCACTCACTCAGTGCAGCACTCACTCAGTGCAGCACTCTCTCAGTGTTGCATTCCCTCAGTGCAGCACTCACTCAGTGCAGCATTCACTCAGTGCAGCACTCTCTCAGTGCAGCACTCTCTCAGTGCTGCACTCCCTCAGTGCAGCACTCACTCAGTGCAGCAGTCTCTCAGTGTTGCACTCCCTTGGTGCAGAACTCCCTCAATGCAGTACTCCCTCGGTGCAGCACTCCCTCGGTTCTGCACTCCCTTGGTGCTGCACTCCCTCAGTTTTGTATTGATGTGACTGGAGTGGTATATTCTGATTTAGAGGTGAAAGTGTTATAAAGGCTTGTATTTCTAAATTGCAAGTTTATTCTGTCAAAGATTGGGAAGCTTCCTGCTAATAACCCTCTCTGTGTTCATTAACGGTGTTATGGAGGAGATTCTCAAACAGCACATGGTTATTCTGCATCTTCATCTCTCGATGAACTATTGGGCTTGAGCAGAAAGCACAATTGCAGGCTTCTCCTATATGCCGCAGTAAACCACATGGCAACAGGTCTGGATGATGGCTGGAAGAAGTTGTTCAGTGGACCTCACGCATCCCTTTCTAGAAAGCTCATTCGTTCACATCTACCAACAGAATTTTATCTCTGCATGGATTTTCTGAAGGTTCTTTTTACACAGAGCTGTGTGCATACACTCTGTTGCTGTGTTTATGTGTCCTTGTATAAACTTTACATATTCTCAGTCTGCATATATCAGAGGTTACCCTTCTACCTCCTGTAATATGAATATGAGTTATTCATTCTAAGGATGGAAAAGTCACTGGTGAGGCTGCCATTTATTTCCGATCGGCCAGTTGCTCTGAAATGGGGGTGAAGGTGACCTGCTGGAAGGGGGTGTGATAATAACTGAGCGCAGAATAAACCATGTTGACATGGGAGTGGAGTCACAAAAAGGCCCAGGTCAGGTTTGGGACAGCAGCTTCCCTTTCTGGACTGCTCATTGTTAATTTGTGTGTGCTCTGTCTGAGGGTTGCTCCTTGCAGTTCATTGCCTGCTGATGATTCATCCTCAGTGCTTTTCTTGACTGTTTTGCACATTGGTTGTTTGTCATTGCCTTTCACTCTCAGGAGTAGGATGAGGAAGCAGGTACCAAGTCTCATCAGAATGGAAATCAAACCTAGGCTGTTGGCATTAATCTGAACTACATGATGACAATTTAGCCAACTGAGCTAGCTGGCTTCCTTTTAGTGGTGATGCAGAGCTGCCAGCGTTGGACAAGGGTGGGCATAGTAAGAAGTCTCACAACACCAGGTTAAAGTCCAGCAGGTTTATTTGGAATCACAAGCTTTTAGAGTGCTGCCCATTCATCAGGTGAATGAAGGAGCAGTGCTCTGAAAGCTCATGCTACCAAATAAACCTGTTGGACTTTAACCTGGTGTTTTAAGTCTTCTTACTGTCCTTTTACTGGTACCATATTTATTGGTTTTTAACCTAAATTCTCAAATTGACATGATGTGATTTGAACTTACATTCCATGATACGTTAGCTTGAGGTCTCATACATCACGATTCACCGTCCTACTCAGATAGACTCAAGACATAAATTGTCTTCAGCCAATGTGGGATCTGAGGGAAGGCCCATCTGTCACTATGATGGGAAATAGAGGTCACCTCAACACAGGAATGAGTGAACTGTGCTGTTAAAGAAGTTACAATCCTGCCTTCGGAGAGGTCACAGATTCAAAACCGAGGTTGATAAATCTGATCATTGGTAAATTGGGGAATAAAAATGACCTTGAATCAATGGTTGTGGAAATCACAACTTTTATCCATCACCCTTCCCCAGTCTGGACCTGCACATTACTCCAGTCCCAACTTGCATGGCTGGCTGGAGTGGCCAAACAAGCCACCAAGCTGAAAAGCAAGGCAGATGGGTGAGCAACATGGCTTTGCCAGCAGTCCTCACCTCCTGAGAACAAGATCAAAGGAAACTGGCCTTATGTATTAATTTTTCTGCATGTTAAAAAGTACAGGGATTCTTTAAGTATATTACATCCAACATTATGTGTCCTGCCTCAAAGCAAACCTCAGCCTTTGGATAGAAAGGGTGTGTCCATCCAGATAACTCTCCTGTAAGTGATGACACACATGGTTGAACAATCCTGAGGCCAGGTTTCCTCCATTTGTTTTCCTCTCTTTGATCAGCAAGATTGCTCTTGGCTGCTTCCTCCAAACAAGCACCTCCCATATCCTGATATAAATCTATATTCTCTTTCTGCTGCTTTGTCAATGACTGCATTCATCCATTGGTTGATGGATGTTCTTGTCTGACGAGACTCTACCTGCTGAGAGGAATAGGCATTGCCAACAAGCTGATTAACTTTATTTTAAATTTCATTCCCAATCTCATGAAGAGCTTGAGGATCAGGATAAAGCAATTCAACGCCTTAAACTTACTCCACCATTCCACTGGGAATGGCTCATCTGTACCTCAAGCCCTTTTTCCAGCTACTGCATATAACCCTGTCACAGTTACCCAATCATATTTCTACTGATCTCAGTCGGAAAGATCCAACCGGAGAGAAGTTTTCTCGATTTTCATTCATCTTTTTGTGAAAAGTACTTCCTCTTATCACTTTAAGTCTGAGACTTGAACACAATATACGAGACTTAAAGCTCCAGGTGCCGATCTTTGGACAAAATGTTAATTTGAAGTCCTGCCTTCAGCCCCATGTGGATTTAAAAGTTCCCAAGGATTCTATATTGAAGAACAAAGGAGTTATCCCCACCGCCAGGGTCAATATTTATCATTTACCCAATATCACAAAAACAGTCGATCTGATCATTATCTGATTGCTGTTTCTGGGAGCTTCCTGTGTTGGACCCTTAGAGGATGAGAAGGGGGACTTAGTGGTAGGGGATGGGGACATGGCTGAGGTCTTGAATAACTTTTTTGTTTCGGTCTTCACGGAGGAGGACATGAATAATTTGCCGGGTGTTAGAGATGGAAAGGTGGTAGGACTGGAGGGTCTCAATGACATTACTGTTACTAGAGAGGCGGTGCTCGACAGACTGGAGGGGCTGATTGTGGACAAGTCCCCAGGACCGGATGGAATGCATCCGAGGGTTCTGAAAGAAATGGCGGAGGTGATAGTGGATGCCTTGGTGGTTATTTTCCAGACGTCGCTGGATTCCGGGGAAGTGCCGGAAGATTGGAAAACGGCTAATGTTACGCCGTTGTTTAAGAAGGGTGCCAGGCAAAAGGCAGGGAATTATAGGCCGGTTAATTTAACGTCTGTTGTAGGTAAAATGTTAGAATCCGTCATCAAGGAGGAGATAGCGAGGCATCTTGAGGGGAATTGCTTGATAGAGCAGACGCAGCACGGTTTCATTAAAGGGAAGTCGTGTCTGACAAATTTACTGGAGTTCTATGAGGATGTGTCTAGGGCGGTGGATAAAGGAGAGCCGGTGGATGTGGTCTTTCTTGATTTTCAGAAGGCGTTTGACAAGGTACCTCACAAGACGTTATTGCAGAAGGTCAGGGGACATGGAGTTGGGGGTAGGGTGTTAGCGTGGATAGAGGATTGGTTGTCAAATAGGAGGCAGAGAGTGGGGGTCAATGGGTGCTATTCGGATTGGCGGTCGGTGAGTAGTGGAATGCCCCAGGGGTCGGTGCTGGGGCCTCAGCTATTTGCCATTTATATAGATGATCTGGAGGAGGGAACCGAGTGTATGGTGTCGAAATTTGCTGATGACACCAAGATTGGTGGAACGGCAAATTGTGCGGAGGGTGTGGAGAGTCTGCAGAAGGATCTAGATAGGCTGGGCGAATGGGCCAGGAACTGGCAAATGGAATTTAATGTTGGCAAGTGCGAGGTGGTCCACTTTGGTAGGAATAATGGTAGGAAGGATTATTACTTACGTGGCGAAAAACTGCAGCAGGCGACGGTGCAGATGGACCTCGGGGTCCTTGTGCATGAGTCGCAAAAACCCAGCTTGCAGGTGCAGCAGGTGGTCAGGAAGGCAAATGGGATGCTGGCCTTCATAGCGAGGGGGATTGAATATAAAAGTAGGGAGGTCTTGCTGCGGCTGTATAGGGCATTGGTGAGGCCGCAGCTGGAGTACTGTGTGCAGTTTTGGGCGCCGTACTTACGCAAGGATATTTTGGCCTTGGAGGGAGTGCAGAGGAAGTTTACTAGGCTGATGCCGGAGTTGAGGGGGTTGAGCATGAGGAGAGGCTGAATAAACTAGGCTTGTATTCGTTAGAGTTTAGAAGAATGAGGGGAGATCTCATTGAGACGTATAAGATGATGTGATCGGCGCAACTTGTGGGCCAAAGGGCCTGTTTGTGCTGTAGTGTTCTATGTTCTATGAATGGGATGGATAGGATAGAGGTGGAGAGACTCTTCCCGCTCAGAAAGGACAGTAGGACTAGGGGGCACAGCCTCAAGATAAAGGAGGGGGCGGTTTAGAACGGAGTTGAGGAGGAACTTCTTCACTCAAAGGGTGGTGAATCTCTGGAATTCTCTGCCCGTTGAGGTGGTGGAGGCTGCCTCGCTAAATATTTTTAAGACGCGGGTTGATGGGTTTTTGATAAGCGAGGGGATTAAGGGTTATGGGGAGAGGGCGGGAATGTGGAACTGAGCCACGACAGATCAGACATGATCTTATTGAATGGCGGGGCAGGCTCGAAGGGCTAGATGGCCTACTCCTACTCCTATTTCTTATGTTCTTAGGTTCTTATAAATTGGTTGCTGTGTTCCGCTTCTACAACAGTGACTCCAGATCAAAGCAACTTTATTGGTTGTAAAGTGCTTTGTAAAGTACCTGAGGTACTGAACAGTGTTGCTGGACTGCTGATTATTTTTTAATCCATACCGTTGGGAAGAGAAATCGCTTGCAATGGGACCGAAATGCACTGTGAATCTTGTGCAACCGCCTTGGTTGGTGTTGTAACTAGCTGGGAACTAAACATCGTTCTGCTTCAGCTGAGATCTGTCTTTGATTTGTCGTGCTACGCTTCGAGGTTCCAGAGCATTAAAGTATAAAGTGTAAAATTTATTGGTGCTGGTATAATGGACCAGATGTGGAATCTTTTGCATGCGCCAAGCTGGAAGAGAACCAGAGTCCAATCTGCGATCTGGACACCAGGCGTTGAGGCCGACCAGAAGGAAACTGTTAACTCATTGAACAACTGTCCATAATACAGTCTCATAGACATCAACAGAAGTCAAGACCTGCCCATTTGGCAATTTAAAATCTTGAGAACACAATCCAGATCAAATCTCCCAAAAATGTCATAAGGAATGCTATATTGTTTTGAGGATCAATACCGAGGGACCGTCACCCTGATGAAGGGTTAGTACTGAAGGAGTGCTACAGTATCAGAGAGTCAGCACTGGGACATCCTCAGGTCATGAATGGTGCTATTGAAATGCAAATTATTTCCTTTGTTCCACGATTAGGCCAAGCGCTTTCCAACAATGTCAGATGTCAACAAACACCTGATACAGGAGGCAAAAGACACGTGGCATCAGCAGCTTCTCAATTACTACTCATCATTTCAATATAGCAGGCTGATAAAAGGGAAATTTTCGTGTGACATAGCTTTGCCCATGTTCCTGCAGGAAGTTCTGAAAAGAGGAGCAGGCTGGGATCTGCTCAGCTAGTTTCCAAATGTGCAACCATTGCTGGGTACTCCAAACTCCTGCCATGTTATCCATAGGATGTGGTGAGCAACAACCAACAACCATTCACTCAGAACTAAGTATCTACTTGTGAGAAGAAAGACAATGCTTTGGGGAGTGCCTTTGATTACATCAGGAGGTCCTAAAGAGCTTGGAACCCATGCAGTATTATTGAAAGGTAGCCACTATTGGCCAAGGGAGTTCTTTTCCACTCCATCTAGCCCACGGTCAATTCAGACTTCTGCAATGGGTTCCAGAAGCTTTTGTTTGCATAACACTGCGACTGGATTGTCGCCCTACATTCCAATTTTGAGAGCTCTGCTGTAAAACCTTTTGGCTTATCCTTGTCATGCCAGTTTGCCCATCTGACCTCAGGTCATTGTGCCCTTGACACTGTCAGAAATGAGACATGTTCTCAGAGTGTTTTGTGCAGCAGGGTGAACAGTGCAAAGATCAGTGTTGGAAAGGAAGAAAGGTGCTAATTCTCAAAGCTTAAACATGCATTCAGTTCAGGACATCTCACCAGAAGGGGATATTGGACTTGGAGGGGCTGCCTCCAATTCAACAGAATGATACCCAGGCGAAAGGGTTAAATAATAAGGTGAGGTTGCATAAAGGTGGAATATATTCCCTTGAATGTGGAATGATTAAGGAGTGATCTAATTGAGACGTTTAAGATGATAAAATAAGTTGAAGAGTAAATTTTGACAAAATCTTTCCTCTGTTTGGGAAGTCCAGAACAATGGGAACAGAAGATTAATGTTTGAGCTAGGCCAGTTAGAAGTGATTTTAGGCAGCACTTCTTCATACATTGCTTAATGGGCATTGGAAATCAGGAACTCACTCCCCCACAAAGAGCTGCTGAGATTGCGAATTGTATCTGAGATTGAAAGATTGTTGGGTTAGTGTATTAAGGATAGCAGAAGCAAGGTTAGTAGATGGAGTGAAGATTTCAATGAGCCATGGTCTAAATGAATGATGGCATAGGGGTTTGAGGGTTTTCCTCCTACTCCTACTGGTCTTTCTGTTACAAATAGTGGAGAATCTGAGTCAATCTTCCACAATCCTGCAAACGTACGAAAGCGAGAAGATCATCGTAAACTGAGGCTCGTCACTGACACAGACACTGGGACAATGTTGTGTCCATTTTTAGTTTTTTACTTTCTGAAGGATGTTAAGGCCACAGAGAAGGTTCAAGAGAGTATCCCAGGGGTAAGCAGCAGAGAATGCAAGAGGAAATCTGACAGAATTATTCAAAATCAGAAAGGGACATGGAATCCTCTGACAGAAACGGGAATTCAGAATCCAGGGGGATAGATAAATCTTTGAAAAAGGAAGGACTGAAAGGATCAGTGCAAAGAGCATGAGAATGGGACTAAGGAGAAAGGAGTACAAAGCACTGATATTTATAGGGAGCGGAAAAGGTCAGGAAATCCGCAAGCCTGGAATTCCTTCAGTCCCGCCAGATTTGACAACATGACCTGAGTACCATTTCTTTAATCACTTTCCAATTGAAAAGCTGTCAGGGTGGACAGGACCGCTGAAGAGGGATGGAGAGAATGGGGTCGGGGAGAGAAGATCATTTGGGGACCATTATGGATCTTGCAATGGCAAGAGACAAGAGGGAGGAGTGGAGTTTCAAACATGGACATGGATCCAATTACTGGGATGGTTTGCTCTAATAGCCAGCAATGCACTCCAGAATCAGTTCTAGAAAGTCACTTCGATTTTCCACCCAGCAGTCCTCACTTCCTTATAATGACTGTGGTTCCAAGGCTTGGCATATCCTGGAAAAGCTAGTGGAAGAGAGATAAAATCTGAGGTATGAAGCTTCATTGAAATATTGAAAGAACTGGCTCTCTGTCTGAGGCCAGAACTCTCCATTCACCTGATGAAGAGGGAAACCTCGAAAGCTTGTGAGTCTATTATCAAATAAATCGGTTGGACTAAAACCTGGTGTTGTCAGACTTTTTACTCCCTCCTGAGGACAGATTGATGACCCAACCCGTCTGCTAAAAGTGGAAGTGGATGTGTTTGAAGTGATTTGAATTTGAAGTTTGTGAATATGGACATTTTTAACTTCCTGCCCAATTCAAAGGTAGATACCTTTGGTGGATGTTAAAGGATTAAAGGTTTGCAGAAAAAGATTTGATGCAAGACAAACAGCACTGATGCAGGAGTAATAGAACCAGCGAAAAACCTGATCCCATGAATATAAAGTGAAGACGTTGTGAGAAGAGCATTTGTTTTACTGACTGAAGTAAATCTAATGGCCCATGAGCAGTGAAGTCAGAGGTTGTGTAATTTTCAATTAATATCTGCTATTTAAATGGTGAAGTGTTGAGTTCTGTCGGGTATGTGTAAGTTTTATGCATGATGGGACTAAGTGTTTATACCTCATTGGATTCAATAAAATAAATGGCAATGAAAGATTAATTTAAACATAACAGATAATGTTATTTGCTGACATTCTGATCTTTGGTCAGAATATGACCTTGTTTGTGAAAATTGTAAATAATCATTAATGGTGATCAGAGAGGGGTGATTTTTTTCTTGCACTTTCTTTTGTTGAGAAGGTACTTAGTCAGAGGCCACACAGGACCTTAAGAGTCTCTCTCTCTCTCTCTCTCTAATAGACAGGGACGATTGGTTATTGATGGCATTTTCCCCATGCATGGAGCAAAGCAAGGTGACAGGCTTCCACAAACTACTGCCATGCAACTGAACTCATGTCTCGCTGCCAAAATAGAATTGTTGCCTTTCATTACACAATCATTCTGGATATTTCATGTGATAGGAAAGTTGATTTTTTCAATGTAATTTTTGGTTATTAAGTTGAACTCCAGAATCAGAGGACTGAAATTGCAACAATCACTTACAGATCAGAGGATATAAAAACCAGACAATTTGCAGCAGTGTGCATTGCAGAAATTGGCCAAGGCTCCTTCAAAAGCACCACCGAAAAAACCTACCACCTTGAAGGACAAGGGCAAAAAAGTACATAGGAACACTAAGCCACACAACATCCTGACTTGAAGCTACATCGCCATTCCTTCACTGTTGCCGGGTCAAAATCCCGGAACTCCCTCCCTAACAACAGTGTGAGTGTACCTACAGCACATGGGCTGCAAGAAAGAGGCTCACTACCACCTACTCAAGGACAATCAGGGATGTGCAATAAAAGCAGTCCGAAATAGCAAAGCCACATACCCAGAATGAATGGAAGAAAAGTTAAATAGAAAGGGACAATGAAGAGAGGAAAGATCGTGTGAGAATATTTAAAGGGAATTGGGAAAACTGAATATTGAATTCAACAACCAAAAGTTTGCTTGAAGTTTCTCTTTTGACTTTGGTTGCAAAGGCCAAAATTTGGCCAGCTTTTCTCAAACTGTTCAGACTGCCACAAAGTTCCTTGGAATGCCTGGCTCCATTGAAATGTAAGTTATTGTTATTTGCCTACATAACAACAGTGACAACACTTCAAAGTAGATTGGTTCAAAGCATCAAAACTCATATTTGACCTACGTTGAATTACAAATGGCTTTCTTTGACATTTATGAACCTTGATGAACCTGGGATAATTGAAGTGATGCAGGGTGACATATTTTACCCATATAGCCTGAGCTGCTTTTGTTCTGACTGACTCACGAATATGTATTGTTGGCTTTCTGACATGGCATGTTGCTACGTAAGCTCGGGGATATTTGGAAAAAGGCTGATAGTGAGATCTGAAGTACAGCTGAAGGCATAGCAGCCAATGGTGGGGTGGAAAGAATGAGATGAGGATGAACAAGTGTCAAAGGAATGCAGGGATCTTGCATGTTGTGGGAGCTACAGAGATAGGGAGGGGCAAGGCCCCAGAAGGATCCGAACACCTGGAATGTTCAAGAGAACTGGGGAATTAAGCTGAAGGTTGAAATATTTTGTACACTGTATAATACAGAATGTTTTTCAAGACAAATTCTGATTTAAACACTATTTACAAATGTTTTGACTTTTTTGTAAGTGATGTTTGGGATAACCCCTTCATTAGCTGGTGGAACAAAGGGATCCTTCAAACTCTTTTCATTTCCAAGGCTGATTGGTATGAGCATACCCGAAGCAACGGCAGACCTTGCACTCTCTGTGGTCTGGAGAACATCTATTTAAACACTCTTCATTCATCATCAAAGGGCCGCCAGTCCTCCAGCTGCTGCTTGTAAAACTTCTCAGTCCAGCTTGTGATTAACACTTCAGCCACTCACAGACTTTCGCAAATTGAAGGGCGTGAGTTCACAGCTTTATCTCAAAACACCAGTCATCTGACAACATGGGATGTGGGGAGGGGGGCTCATTCTTCTGTCATTCATCCATCGCCTTCTGAAACACTCTGAGAAAGTGCACTTCACTCCCCATCAATGTCTCACAGGTGGAAACATAAGAACGTAAGAAATAAGAGCAGTCAAACATTCAGCCCATCAAGTCAGACCAAGACTGATCTCTGGTTTCAACTCTACATTCTCATCTCCTTTTCATATCCACTGATTCACTGAGAGACCAAAGATTTGTCAAACCCAGCCTCAAATGCAGTCAACGATGTAGCATCTACAACCCTCCAGAGTAGAGAATTCCAAAGATTCACAACCCTTTGAGTGAAGAAATTTATTTTTGATTTGATTTGACTTATTATTGTCACATGTATTAACATAAAGTGAAAAATATTGTTTCTCGCGCGCTATACATACAAAACATACTGTTCATAGAAAAGGAAACGAGAGAGTGTAGAATGTAGTGTTACAGGCATAGCTAGGGTACAGAGAAAGAGCAACTTAATGCAAGGTAGGTCCGTTCAAAAATCTGACAGCAGCAGCAAAGAAGCGATACTTGAATCAGTTGGTCTGTGACCTCAGACTTTTGTATTGTTTTCCCGATGGAAGAAAGTGGAAGAGAGATTGTCCGGGGTGCGTGGGGTCCTTAATTATGCTGGTTGCTTTGTCGAGGCATCTCCTCATCTGAGTCCTAAAGGATTGGTCCCTGATCCTCAGACTGTGTCCCCGACTCCTCCCTTGGTTCTAGCCTACCCAGCCAGCGGAATGTCTCTCCTGTCATAAGGATATAAGATCTAGGAGCAAGAGTAGGCAATTCAGCCCCTCGAGCCTGCTCCGTCATTCAATATGATCATGGCTGATCTCATCTTGGTCTCATCTCTACCTTCCTCCCCTCTCCCCATAATCCTTTATCCGACAAATGATTAAAAACCTGTCCATCTGCTCCTTAAATCTGTTTACTGTTCCAGCCCCAACATTTTGGGGTACAGAATTCCACAGATCCATAATCCTTTGAGTGAAACAATTCCTCCTCATTTCTGCTTTAAATCTACCACCCCTTGGCCTAAAACCATCCCCTTTCATTCTGGAATGTCCAACAAGGAGAAACTTCCTCTCTACATCTATCCTGTCAGTCCCCTTAAGCATCTTATATACACCTCAATTCGATCTCCTCATTTAAGTCTAAAAAGCTCATCTCCCTTCATAAGATAAGTCCTTCATCTATAGAATCAATCTAGTGAACCTTCTTTGAACTGCTTCTAATGCATTTGCATCCTTCCTCAAGTAAGGTGACCAAAACAGTGCCCAGTTCTCCAGATGCTGCCTGACCAGTGCTCAGTTGCAACAGCACTTCCCTACTTCTGTGCTCCATTCCATTCGCAATGAAGCCAAAATTCCATTTGCCTTCCTTATGACCTGCTGCACCTGCACATGAACTACCTGCCATTCATGCTTGGGTCACCCAGATCCCTCTGCACCAAAGCTTTTTGAAGTTAAGCCCCTTCAAAATCTTGAATGTTTTACTGAGATCACCGATTGTTCTTCTCACCTCCACAGAATATCGGCCCAATTTTACTCAGCCTCTCATCAGCGGAGAACCTTCTCAGCTCAGGGAGCAACATGGTGAACCTTTGTTTCCATGCCCCCACTGCAAATATATTCTTTCTTAAGTATGGAAAGCAAAACAGCAGACAGTATTCCAGGAGTTTGTGGTCTCACCAAAGTCCCAATAATTTTAGCAAGACTTCAAATTGCTTGCTGGACTTGAATGCTATCTTGCTATGTTCCTTTTACGAGTACACCAAGTTTCGCACCTTTTTAAAAAATATTCTGCTTTTCTATTTTTAAGAGAAAGTGAATAACTTCCCCACATTATATTCCATCAAGGTTGTGAACATAGCCCAATCCACCACGCAAACCAACCTCCCATCCATTGACTCTGTCTACGCTTCCCACTGCCTCAGCAAAGCAGCCAGCATAATTAAGGAACCCATGCACCCCTGGACATTCTCTGTTCCACCTTTTCTGTCAGGAAACAGATACAAAAGTCTGAGGTCACGTACCAACCGACTCAAGAACAGCTTCTTCCCTGCTGCTGTCAGACTTTTGAATGGACTTGCCTTGCATTAAGTTGATCTTTCTCTACACCCTAGCTATGACTGTAACATGACATTCTGAACTCTCTCCTTTCCTTCTCTGTGAATGGTATGTTTTGTCTGTAAAGCGTGCAAGAAACAATACTTTTCACTGTATGTTAATATATGTGACAACGATAATTCAAATCAAATCAAAATCTCCTTCTTGCCCAGTCACCTAAACTGTTTCTATCACTGATTCCCAACCTTTATGATGTCACAGCACACCACTAACCAAGAAAATAGTCTGAGACACAACTCCTCTCTCCTCTGAACAGCCCTCTGACAAAATACTCTTTTTGCCGTGTTTACCATCAGAGGGAAGGGTGACATGGGGGGCGAAATCCATACAGAATCAGGAAACACAGGGTGTTTTTCTGTGTTTTACTGCGCATGTGTGGATGCCAAAAATCTGATTCCCACCATAACAGTACTGATGGCTTCTGTTTCACGATCACAAAGCCTGAGCTACTGACTGGGAAAAATATGAACAACACAATATAAATGTAAACTGTAAAAAGGGAAATTGACTTCCTTAAAAACACAGTTCCTCAATAGTTTTCCTGCAAGGGTATTTTGGCCTTGGAGGGAGTGCAGAGGAGGTTTACTAGGCTGATGCCGGAGTTGAGGGGGTTGAGCTATGAGGAGAGGCTGAATAAACTAGGCTTGTACTCGTTAGAGTTTAGAAGAATGAGGAGAAATCTCATTGAGACGTATAAGATGATAAATGGGATGGATAGGATAGAAGTGGAGAGACTCTTCCCGCTCAGAAAGGATAATAGGACTAGGGGACACAGCCTCAAGATAAAGGGGGGACGGTTTAGAACGGAGTTGAGGAGGAACTTCTTCACTCAAAGGGTGGTGAATCTCTGGAATTCTCTGCCCGTTGAAGTGGTGGAGGCTACCTCACTAAATATTTTTAAGATGCGGGTTGATGGGTTTTTGATAAGAGAGGGGATTAAGGGTTATGGGGAGAGGGCGGGAATGTGGAACTGAGCCACGACAGATCAGCCATGATCTTATTGAATGGCGGGGCAGGCTCGAAGGGCTAGATGGCCTACTCCTGCTCCTATTTCTTATGTTCTTATGTTCTTAAAATCATAGAATCCAACAGCATAGAGCATTTGATTGAGTTTTTTGGAAGGGTCACCAAGAAGGTAGATGAGGGCAGTGCAGTTGATATTGTCTGCATGGATTTTAGCAAGGTCTTTGACAAGGTGCTGCATGGTAAGTTGTTGCATAAGGATAAATTTCATGGGATCCAGAGTGGGGTATCAAAATGGATACAAAATTGGCTTCTTGCCAGAAGCCAGAGTGTGGTTGTAGAGAGTTGTTTTTCAAACTGGAGAACTGTGATCAGCGGTGTGCCTCAGGAATCAGTGCTGGGTCCACTGTTATTTGTCATTTATATTAATGATTTGGATGAGAATATCGGAGGCATAGTTAGTAAGTTTGCAGACGACACTAAGATTGGTGGCATAGTGGACAATGAAGAAAGTTGTCTCCAATTGCAGCGGGATCTTGATCAATTGGGTCAGTGGGCTGATGAATGGCAGATGGAATTTAATTTAGACAAATGCAAGGTGATGCATTTTGGTAAGTGAACCAGGACAAAACTTATTCAGTTAATGGTAGGACATTGGGGAGAGTAACAGAACAAAGAAATCTCGGGGTACATGTTCATAGCTCCTTGCAAGTGGAGTCACAGGTGGACAGAGTGGTGAAGAAGGCATTCGGCATGCTTGGTTTCACTGGTCAGAACACTGAATACAGGAGTTGGAATGTCTTGTTGAAGTTGTACAAGACATTGGTAAGGCCACACTTGGAATACTGTCTGCAATTCTGGTCACCCTATTATAGAAAGGATGTTATTAAACTAGAAAGAGTGCAAAAAAGATTTACTGGGATGTTACTGGGGCTTGATGATTTGAGTTATAAAGAGAGGCTGGATAGACTGGGACTTTTTTCTTTGGAGCATAGGATGCTGAGGGGTGATCTTATCGAGGTCTATAAAATAATGAGGGGCAGAGATCAGCTAGATAGTCAATATCTTTTCCCAAAGGTAGGGAGTCTAAAACTTGAGGATATAGGTTTAAGGTGAGAGCAGAGAGATATAAAAGTGTCCAGAGAGGCATCTGCAGTATTTTGCTTTTGTATTAATATTTTGAGTACTATTTCTGAAGGTAGAAAAATTAAGTATGAGAAAAAAAGCATAACATAATTAAAAAAGAAAGAGTGCAAGACAGAAGTCTCAGTTTAATGCAGATCTGTATCTAGGCATTCGCGAAACATAACTACAGATACAAGTTATTGGTATGGACTTTTCTGCCATTTTGTACCTCTTCATCTCCCGCACTTCTCTCAGGATTTTTACACCTTGTTTGAGTTTTTGCTTTTTGCACAGGTACATGGAGCCTTTGTCTTCAGCTCCAAGTCCTGTTGGCCATGCACATAAGCGGAGCCAATGTTAAAATTCTAAACCGGATGTGTGGACAATATGGAGGAGTTAGGGATAGAGTCGCTGTGGGTGGAGTTGAGGAATAAAAAGGGAGAGATTATGATGCTAGGGGTATACTATAGGCCACCCAATAGCCCGAGGTCAGTGGAGGAAGGTATTTGCAGGGGCATTTTGGATAGGTGCAGAAAGAATAAGGTGGTTGTAGTGGGTGACTTTAATCTTCCTGGAATGGATTGGAGGGGGCCTAGAGCTGGGGGTACGGAGGGAGAGGAGTTTGTAAAATGTGTGTTGGACGGGTCCCTAGAGCAGTACGTAACTAGCCCGACTAGGAAGGGAGCTATACCGGATTTAGTGTTGGGAAATGAGCCGGGGCAGTTGGTTGAGGTTGAGGTAGGCGAACATGTGGCAAACAGTGACCACAAGACCGTCTCCTTCAGGATAAAAATGGAAAGGGATGAGTGCCGTCTGAAGGGGAGGGTGCTGAACTGGGGGAAGGCGAGCTATAGCCGGATTAGGAGAGAGCTGAAGGACACTGATTGGGAGGGACTGTTAGCTGGCAAGTCCACGGTTGGCAAGTGGGAGGCTTTTAAGGGCAAACTGAAAATGTTGCAGGAAAGGCATGTGCTGTTTAAGCGGAAGGATGGGAAAGGTAGGATTAGAGAGCCGTGGATTACAGGAGGTATCGAAGACTTGGTCAGGAAGAAGAGGGAGGCATATGTTAGGTCAAAACAGCTGGGTACGGAGAGTGCGCTGGAGGAATATAGAGAGAGTAGGAGGGAGCTAAAAAGGGGAGTTAGAAGGGCGAAGAGAGGGCATGAAATGGCTTTGGCTGATAGGATTAAGGAAAATTCAAAAGCATTTTACTCCTATATTAGGAGCAAGAGAGTGGTTAGAGGGAAAATTGGTCCTCTTAGGGACAAAGGAGGGGAGTTATGTATCGAATCGGAGGGAATGGGGGAGATCCTGAATGAATATGCGTCGGTATTCACGAAGGAGAGGGGTTCGGTGTTGTGTAGTGTCTTGGAGGGAGCTGTAGATCAGTGGCAGGAAATATCCATTACGAGGGAGGAAGTGCTAAGGCTTTTAGGTAGCATAAAAATGGATAAAGCTCCGGGGCCTGATGGTATTTATCCCAGGCTGCTTAGGGAGGTGAAAGATGAAATTGCTGGGCCTCTGACGCAAATCTTTGTCTCTTCTTTGGACACAGGTGAGGTCCCAGAAGACTGGAGGGTAGCTAATGTTGTACCGCTGTTTAAAAAAGGTAGTAGGGATAACCCTGGTAATTATAGACCAGTGAGTTTGACATCGGTGGTAGGAAAACTATTGGAAAAAATTCTTAGGGGTAGGATGTATGAGCATTTGGAGCGTTGCGATCTGATTAGGGATACGCAACATGGCTTTGTTAGGGGGAGGTCTTGCCTTATGAATCTGGTAGAATTCTTTGAGGAGGTGACAAAAACGGTTGACGATGGGCGAGCCGTTGATGTCATCTATATGGATTTCAGTAAGGCGTTTGACAAAGTCCCTCACGGTAGGCTGGTAGAAAAGGTTAAGGCACATGGGATACAAGGACAGGTAGCTAGGTGGATTGAAAACTGGCTGGGCAATAGAAGACAGATAGTAGTTGTCAAGGGGACCTTTTCGGGCTGGAGGCCAGTCACCAGTGGTGTGCCACAGGGCTCAGTACTGGGACCTCTCCTCTTTGTAGTATATATAAACGACTTGGAAGAGAGCGTACGTGGTGTGATCAGCAAGTTTGCAGATGACACCAAGATGGCAGGATTGGCAGATACCGAGGAGGAATGTCAGGTGACACAGCAGGATGTAGATAGGTTTGTATATTGGGCAGATAGGTGGCAGATGGAATTTAATCCTGACAAATGCGAGGTGATGCATTTTGGAAGGAATAATGCAGAGAGGAGCTACGTGATAAAAAGTAGACCGATTAGGAGTATAGAAATACAGGGACCTGGGAGTGCAGGTTCACAAGTCTGTGAAGGTGGTGACACAAGTAGAGAAGGTTGTGAGGAAAGCTTATGGAATGCTAGCCTTTATAGGAAGGGGTATAGAGTATAGGAGCTGCCATCTAATGCTTCAGTTGTACAGAACGTTGGTTAGACTGCCTTTGGAGTACTGCGTCCAGTTCTGGTCACCTTACTACCGGAAGGACGTGGAGACTCTGGAGAGAGTGCAGAGGAGGTTTACCAGGATGTTGCCTGGCATGGAAGGACTGAGCTACGAGGAAAGGTTGGAGAAACTGGGACTCTTCTCCTTGGAAAGGCGGAGATTAAGGGGGGACATGATAGAGGTATATAAAATACTGAAGGGAATAGATAGAGTCAATAGTGGTAGGCTGTTCCCTAGATTGGGGACAATTACGAGAGGTCACGATCTAAGGGTGAGGGGGGAGAAGTATAATTTGGATATGAGAGGAAGGTTCTTCACGCAGAGGGTCATGGGGGTATGAAACGCGCTACCGAGTAGGGTGGTGGAGGCAGGCACGTTGGACTTGTTTAAGGTTCACTTAGATAGACACATGAGCGAAACAAGGATACAGGGTTATAGTAGAGGGTATTAAATAGGGTCAGAGCCTCGGGACGACACCGGAAATGTAGAATTACATGTTAACGTTTTTGTCTTTTTATTCCGCAGGTGTCGGTCCACCTTGTTGTCAAACGAGGGGCATGCACACGGTGGGTCATGTGTGGGCTGCTCTTGGAGGTTCCAGGAGTGGCCTAGTACTTTGTGTTGTTGTGTGTGCTTAATCCTGGACCAGTAGATGGGTGCCGCAACAGCTCAGTGACAAGCACTGCTAGCTGTGCAGATACATGGATTTAGGCCTGTGCCTGTGGGAGTTTGCGCATTCTCCCTGTGGTTGCGTGGGTTTCCTCCGGGCGCTCCGGTTTCCTCCCACACCGCAAAGATGTGCTCTTAGGCTGACTGGTATCCCAAATTGACACAATTCTCTCCTGAATCTGGCTAAGTTAGGGGTTCCACTCACATACACACAGGGCAGGGTAGGTGTAGGAGGATGCGGCGGTGTGGGCTCGTTGGGCCGAAGGGCCTGTTTCCTGTGCTGGGTTGTTCTTTGTTCTTTGTGTGCGGCTTTTCCCGGCAGGCTTGAGTTTCATTGGATTTCAGAGATGACAACCACAGAGTTGAAGACAAAGGTTAGTTTTAGTTTAGTTACATTTATTTTTAATCCTTTTTCAAAGCACACTTGGGAGGTCTTTGCGGCACACAGGAACCACTGGTTTAGATTGGTTTGCTGTCTCTATGTGTCCTCCTCACATTCCAATTCCCATCTAACCTTGTATAGTCAGTAAACTAGATTCATGTCTTTGGTGAATAGATTGTAAATAAGTGGGACCCCAGCACTCCATTCGTCATAGCCTGTATACTTGAAAATGTCCTATTTATCCCTATTCCTTGCCTCCTGTCCGTTAATTAATCCTCTATCTTCGTAAAGATATTACCCCCTCTCCATAAACACTTTTTTAAATTCATTCGTGGGACATGGGCGTCACTGGCTGGCCAGCATTTATTGCCCATCACTATCTGCCCTTAGAAGGCAGTTGAGAATCAACCACATTGCTGTGGCTCTGGAGTCATATGTGGGCCAGACCAGATAAGGACGGCAAAGTCCCTTCCCTAAAGGATATTAGTGAACCAGATAGGTTTTTCCGACAAGCGACAATGGTTTTGTGGTCGTCAGTAAATTCTTAATTCCAGATTTTGTTTTAGTGACTCCAAATTCCACCGTCTGACGTGGGGGGATTCAAACCCGGTCCCCAGAACATTTGCTGAGGTTCTAGATTAATAGTCCAGTGATACTTCTAAGCCATCGCCTCCCCCTTATCTTGGGTATTAACCTTTTTGAGCAGTACCTTACTAAATTCCTTTTGGAAATCCAAGTATACAACATGTCCTGGTTCCTCTTTATGCACTCGATTAGTTACACCCTCAAAAAAACTTGAAAAATTTTGTCAAACAGGATTTCCCTTTGGTAAAACCCATGTCAACTTGTTAAAATCATTTTGTGCTGTTGGCATTGTCCTTTTTCAGATAAAACATTTGCCCTCTCAGGTTGACATAAAAAATTCTACGATGCTATTGGAAGGAAAGTGCTGTTTTTCTCCCTGTTTTCACGGCAGGCACCTAAAAACAGATTATCTGGCCGTCTGTCTTACCACAATTTGTGAGATCTTGCTGTGCGCAATTTGTCTGCCACATGTCACATGTTGTAACTGTGGCTACAGTTTGCAAAATACTTCATTGGTTGTAAGACATCCTGAGGTTGGGTAAGGCACTACATAAATGTAAGTCTTTCTTTTATTTGCCATGTAAAGCCAGGGAGCTCGTAAATCATTCTTCCACTTGAGGGACATTTCAAGTTTATTGCAGCAACTCACACAGCAGTGACCCCAATCCAACATCTACCCAAACACACAGCTATTTTTTTACTGTTCTTCCTCTTTATTAATGGCACCTCCTTAAACAGACAGGCTGTAGTTTTGGAATGATTTATCAGGAGTAAAAATCGAAATCAGTTCAATACAAAGCCGGGGATCAGTGCAAACTGGAGGAGACAGTCTATAAATAACAGGCCTCTTCTTCATTACTGCCTCCTGAAAAATACAACCAGATCAATCCTCTTTAGAAAACTGCCCAATCGCCTATTTCTACAGCTCTTCATTTTAGAACCTTTCTCTAAATTGTGCGAGGAAAATAAATCAACTTTTTCAGGGTCCACAGCTGATTTGCCAGAATGGCATTCGGGATGAGAAACTTCAATCACATGAGAGACTGGCATTGTTCTCCTTCAGCGGAGCAAAGACTGAGGGCAGGTTCAATAGGGGAGCTCAAAGTTCTGAGGTGTTTTGATAGAGCAAGGAAGGAGGAAATGTTTCCAATGACAGGAAGGTCAATAACTATAGAGCACAAATTTAACACAACGTGAAGAATTGCTTTGACGCAGCAGCTTACTATGATCTGGAATGTTCTGCTACAAAGGACAGTGGGAACATAGAACTTCTACTTTCAAAAGGGAATTGGATAGATAATTAAACATTTGCAGGGTGACAAGGAAAGACTGATAGGACAGCTCTTTCAAAGAACCAGCGCAGGCTTGATGGGCTGAATGGCCTCTTCCTGTACCTATGTAACAGACTTGAAGAATTGAACAGCTTTTGGTTTCATGGACAGAATAGCCTTCCTCTTAAATGGGTTTAAGGAGAGAGATGTAGAGAGATAGAGGGGATTAAGGAGGCAATTCCAGAGTTTTGGGCTTTGGCAGCTGAATGTCAAAGGTGGATGAAGGAAATTGGGAATTCATCCACATGAGGCCAGAATTTGGAGGAAGGCAATAATGTGAAAGGTTGTGCAGCTGGAGGAGATTCCAGTAAAAAGGATGGCAGGGGAGGCTTATGGGAAAGGTTTGAATATGAGAATTAAAAGATAAAATTGAGGTCACTGAACAGGGGGTAAAGACTGAGCAGTCTTTGGTCGGTGTTAAGATTCGAGCAGGTAGGCTGTGCATGGGCTGAGGATGGAGTGTGGAACCTCAGCAAGGACAGCATTGGAATAGTCAGTGCAACGGAGGTGACAAAGGCTGGGCTGAGGGTTTTGGCGTCAGATGGGCTAATGTCAGCTGACTTGGATCAGATGATTCAATGACTTGAGAGATCTTTCTTCTCTGTAAGATCAAAGAGCACAGAGGATAAGATTCTCATTGGCTGGGTGCCAGGTCCAGTAGGAACGATCTAAACCTACTGCTTGCAAATGGTACGCACAGGCTAGAGAGATAGTGAGAGAGTTGTCCCTCAGACTGCTCCTTCAAAGGCTAAGAAGTAATGCTTGATACTGTGCTGCTGGAAGCATGTCTCCACTGTAAATGGTTTGTTTGCTGTAATCTACTCCTTTGATTTCCAAGCAGATTTATTGCTCCCTCACCTTTGATCCATGTCTTTGATAAATCGCAGTTAAAGAACTCTCACTTGCTCCTGATTAATGGACAAACGTTTATTCTGTGGTTCTTTAAATTGTCAAGCTATTCTTTACCAAGCACAGCTACAAGCCCCTTTGCACCCATGCAAATTGGATAGGGAATGTGGAAGAAAAAATGTATAAAACTTCCACAAATTAGTTTCCATCATTGGTGTGCAGCAATTGTCCAGACAGTTGGAAGGCCATTCAGCCCCTTGAGCCTGTTCTACAACTCAATTAACTCATGGTTGATCTGTATTTTGACTCATTTTACCCACTTTAGTTTCATAACCTTTACGACCTTTATTTAATCAAAATCTATTCATCTCAGTTTTGTTATTTTCATTTAATCCCCAGCCTCAGTCACTTTTTAGGGAGAGAGTTTGAGGTTCCCACTACTTTTTGTATGAAGAGGTGCTTCCTGGCATCACCCAAATTGGTCTATTTCTGATCTTGGTGTCTTTCTCAGACTCCTCACCATCAGAGGAAATGGTTGCTTTGATCGTCTTAAACTGCTTCATCCCTGGATTTTGTTTATACAAGGGAATACAATCCAAGTCATAAATTAACCCTCTAATGCCTGGCATCAAGCTTCATACTCTAATCTTGTCATTCCACCTGAGTCCATGGTCCACAATAGCACGGACTGAATGAAGTATCTTCTGCAGGTTTCCAATGTGCCCCCTTGCAATGCTGTACAGGCAGTTTTCTATCAGATAAATCAAATTACTTTGCAATTTACCTTGTCATCCAGCAACACAGGAAACGTTTCTCTTGGCCTGTCTCCCTGTGAAGCAACACAGCTTTGCAGTCAGAATCAAACCACAAATCCCGCACTGGCTCCAAGATTTAATCACCAAGCGAGACATGTTAATACGGAGTGAGCAGAATGAAGCTCTTCATAAAATAAGAAATAGTTAAGTCTTATCTTTCAGCATTTGGCTCAGCTTTTTAAGGTCAAAGGAGATCTGCTGAGATTGATGTGACAGTTGGAGTGATGATGCTGGGTGGCTTTTGTTACACGGGGATTCACCCTGTCAGAAACATTTGCAGAGTGCTCTCTGCTGTTTGGAGAAACGGGTTCTGCCACCTCAGATCAAGGCTGTCGAAGTTATTTTCAAAAGGAAATTGTCAGCAGAGGGTAGGGCAATCAGCCACTTCTGTGTTGTCATGTATTGAATGGCATCTGTGAACTCACATGCCTGTCAGTGGAAGTTGAGCATCTGGAGTTGAAAATTCATTGGCGTGGTAACTCATTCCAAGAAATGTCCCTTCAGATCCCAATGCCTGTTCATTCTAGACTCACCCACTTCTTGTTTCGAAATGTTTCTCATGAAAATTCAGGCTATTCGGGTGGAATCATTTTCAAATCCTTCTGTAGCCTTGCTCCCCTCTATCTGCAATCTCCTCCAGTCTGGATCTCTGACCTCCTCCAATTCTGGCCTCTTCAGCATCCCCGATTTCAATTGCTCCACCATTGGCAGTCATGCCTTCAGTCTCCTGGGTCCTAAGCTCTGGAATTCTCTCTATAAACCTCCCCACCAATCTCTCCTCCTAAAAACCTACCTCTCTGATGAAACCTTTCTATCCTAATGTCCCATGAGACTCGATGTCAAAGTCTGTCTGATTGTGTTCATGTTAAGTGTTGTCTTGGGACTTTTGACCAAGTTAAAGATGTAATATAAATGCAGTTGTTGTTGCATTGTAAACCTTAAGTGTGGATTGTATTGATGGGTAGCGACAAAAAACATATCTGAATGTTCTGAAGTACAAAGGCATACTTCATGGAGATAACAATCATATGTGACATTTGAATTTATCTTGGAATGTTGCCTGTCTGCAAAGATGCTACATGAGGGTTCCCTCTGTGATTACAGTGCATGTTTGGTCTACATGATATCTCATTGTAGATTGTCAACCTGTCGTCTGGATACAAAAGGTTCAGTGACCAGCATTCTAACCTCAGAGACAAAAGGACATGGGTTTATGCCCAGTTCCACAGCACATAATCCTGACTGACACATGTTGAAGCAAGGCAACATTATCAGAGTCTTTTGGAGAAGACATTAAACTGAAGCCCATCTGCTCTCTCTGGTGGGTGTAAACAATGTGTTGGACTTCAACCTGATGTTGTGAGACTTCTTACAGGGTAAACAACCCCATGGTCACGATGTAAAAAAGCTGAGGAAAGCTACCTCCAGTGTTCTGGGCAATATTTATCCCTCAGCCAACATCAATAAAACAGATGATCCAGTCGTTATCACAATGTTTCTGGGAGCTTGCTGTAGAAAAACTGGCTGCTGCCTTTCCTACATTAGAATAGTGACTATATATTTCAAAATACACTCTATTGCCTATACAGGACTTTGGAACATTCTGGGGGTGTGAAGAGTTCTTTTTAAATCAATCTTGTCTACACTTCTTTATTCTCTCTTGCTTTTCTCAGTGAGGCATAGGTGTGCATTTAATCACTTCCTAATCCCGAGCAAGTGTGCTGGACTGAAAACTTTTCAAATTCAAATCGAAGAAAGCCCTTTGATTTGGAAACTGGCTTCTGTAGTACAAATGACTGAAACTCCACTGCTGCTTCTTTCGATCCCTTTTACTTTAACTTGGCATCTGTCAGCGGCCGCTGTCTGAGACATCGCACTGTTCACACGGTTTCATTCACCTGCAGGCCAGTAATTTAGCTGCTGAAGTTTCTCGTTGAATTACAATCTTATGATAACAGGGTAATCGAGGTACTTAGGCGAGGAAACAATGAGCTACCATTCTGGCTAAATTTTATGATGCAGTTTTGACAACATAATAAAGTGGTTGGAGCTCGTTAAACAGATTTTAGCAGCCAGTCTGTCTCCACAGCGATGATGTTCAGGTAGTCACATCAAAAAAACAAAGAAGAAAAGCAATCTCCTCATCAGAATACCCTGCTATAAATCTTCAGCAGCTGAAAAGCCAACACTCGCTGTTCATCAAATTGAAAGAATAGCTTTTTTTGGGGGTCTTTGAAGTTAGACTGTGATCTCACTTCTTGCAAGGAACAGACCATAAAAATCTTAACAGGCATGATTGATGAAGCCCTAATGGGATTGAACAAAAGATTGAAATTTGATGGGTCCCTTTAAGGGGAATTTACAGTCTGAAAGTTTGCTAAATGTTTCCTGCACCTCTCCAAGCAGTATTACTTTTCTCGAATGGGCACCAATAAACTTGGTGAGATTATGTG
Source organism: Carcharhinus amblyrhynchos (assembly GCF_965287045.1). Lineage (NCBI taxonomy): Eukaryota > Metazoa > Chordata > Chondrichthyes > Carcharhiniformes > Carcharhinidae > Carcharhinus > Carcharhinus amblyrhynchos. The sequence goes on along the minus strand of NC_137357.1, from coordinate 13,416,005 downwards.
CTTTCATTGCTGAAGTGCTTGTATCGCCAGCTTGTTTTAAAGGTGCTGTGTGTCGGTTGGGGGGTGGGGGGAGAAGGGTTTCTCTCAGGTCACTGGAGGAATTTTTGTATTTTTGCTTCTTCAGAAGCAAGTTTAGAGAGCAGTGAATCTCCAAACCCATAGCTCTCAGTCTAAACTCCAAGTTTTGCTCTCCACGTTTGAACAAGACAGGGCTGATTATGAAGGGTTCTCTGCATTAAAAGGTCAGGAGTTCATTACCTGAGCCAAAGACTTGAGCAAATAATCCAGCTAACACACCCAGTGCAGCACTGAGAGAACATGACACTGTCAGATTTGGCAACTTTGGTGAGACACAACAAAACAATCCAGATAAGATTGCTGGAAAATACTCAGCAGATCAGGAAATTGCAATTGCAGAAAAATACTCAGCATCTGTGCAGAGGAACTGAGTTAACAGGGATGATTCTCCCATCCTGCTGTGCTAATTCATGGGATTAGTGCATGCGTTCCCACTGCACGTGCATCTCCCAGCACTGGTTATCTGGCGCGTTGGGGCCACACTGGAAACTGATGGGAACAACAGGTAAGTGATTTAAATCTATTTTAAATCTTATTTTAATGTGATTAGCAGGCCAGGACTGAAATCTCTGGGCCTGCTGGCATCTCCCTCAATCCCACCACCCCCCGGCAATACAATTTCACTCCAGCAGCATTCAAAGTAGCTCCCCACTTTGGGGAATTAGTGGGAGACCCACTGGAGTGAAAGGGGGGGAATTTGGGGCTCACAGGGGGTCGGACAGCAGGGGAGATGATGCCCCCGGGCACTGGCATCTTGGCAGTGCCAGCCTATGCCTTCTGGCACTAGCCAAAGGGCAAAGTGCCCATGCCCAAAGGGCAGCTGGGCACTGCCCACTGGGCATGGGGCAGTGCCAAGGGGGTGGGGCCTTCTGGGGGGCAGGGGCGAGGGGGCGATCAGTGGGAGTCTCACTGCCACTCTGCATTGGAATCAGTTGGGACTGGAGGGATGCCAGTGATCGAGTCAAGCTGGAGGGAGTGAGGATTGGTCAGCCTGGGGGGGGGGTCAGCCTGGGGTTGTGCCTCTTGTCGAGGCGGGGGGCTCTGCCAGAAGTTGGGGGGATGTCAGCTCCCATGGGGATGGATTCTGCTGGGGGTGGTGGGGGAAGCGGGATCGTCACTGTTGGGGCATTGGGGGCTGGAAGTCGGGGTTCTCCTGGTTTGGAGGAGGTTGGGGATGGCCTTGGAATGCTCATGAGGGCTGCAAGCAGGCTGTGGGGGGATGGAAGGGCAGAACTACAGCAGTCCCAGGCTGGCCAGCAATCAAGCTGACCAGCAAAGCACAGTCTGACAGTTTGAGGCCACTGCGCGTGCACAGTTCTGCAACTATCAGACTGTGGTGGGAATAGGCCCTGCTCCCTCCCTCTGAGCTTTTAATGATACTCCTGATTGTGACCTCTGCATTGCAGAGTGTGGGAGATTCTTGTCTGAAGCCGCACTGAATAAGCAATTGTGATTTACACTTGTTTTGCCGTGAATTCAGCACTTAAAACATTTTCGGAGAATCGCCCCCACCATTTCAAATCGATGACTTTTTATCAGTGTTCTGATGAAGTTCAGGGCAATTGCCCAATGTCAATCCGTACCTGGGGATTTGGTGAGGATTGAGGGGTTTACTCCAGTTATGATGCTTGGAAGCTTGGGAAGTACAGGCCATAGTAATAGCCTGAGGACTTTCCTCCCTACAAGATTCTCGAAACAGGAGTTAGACACTTATCTAGTTACTGAATGTAAAATGTGAACAAAAGGGATCAGAAATTATTAGTTGAATTCAACTTTCTTATTCGCTTCCTTCTATTTTATCTTGTAACCTCGCGGTACAAAATCATACTTTATTCATCCAACTGTGAGGACATTTGCCACAATTCACTCTTGGTTTTACATCAGTATTGTGAGTTTCACATACCAAAGACTCAAATAGGTTCCACTGCATGACACCAGGCCTAACATACAAACTACACCCACTGATAGAAACTGAAAGCCTCCATCTGCAGATTTGAACGAGCCACGGTTACTTTATATGACAGGCACGGCATGACGTATTCATTCACATTCAACAACTTGCACTTATAGAGCTCCGGACTTTTTAACAAGATCATAAATCAAATAAAGGGCCCAACTCTCCCATTGCGACCTGCAACTTTTCTGGTGGGTCCGGTTGGGAGAATCGCATGGTGGCCATTTCACGGGATTCGCGCATGCGCCAGGAGTAAATGTGCATCTCCCAGAGCCAGAGAACATGTGCATCTCCCAGAAACCAGCATGAAGAGAGTAAGTCATTTGAATTTTTAAAAAATATGGTTTAAATATATTTTGACTGTAATTATCGGGCCCGGCACGGAACTTGCCAGGCCTAATATCATCTCCCACCCCGCCAGGAGTACTTCAGCTCAACGGAGGTTAGAGTAGCTCCCCACATTCAAGGAATTAGTGGGAGAACCCACTGGAATGAAGGAGGGGCAATTGGGGGCCCCCCAGGGATTGGGTGGTGGGGGGGTGGTGCCCCTTGGGCATGGGTACCCTGGCAGTGCCAGCCTGTGCCCCTTGACAGTGCCCAAGGTGCAAAGTGCCCATGCTGAGGGGGCATATTAGCACTGCTCATTGGGCATTGGACAATGCCAAGAGGGTGCAGCCGATTGTGGGTGGGGACTAGGGGGCAATTGGTGGGGTCCTGCGGCATGGTGATCAGTCTGGGCTGGAGGGAGGGCAGCGATTGGCGGGGGGGGGGGTGGTGGTTTGCAGGATGTGGGGATCGGGGCGGGGGGGGGGGGGGGGCAGGTTTGTCTGCCTCCCGGGTGTGGAGCTCTGACCCCGGGGTTGGGAGTCAGAGTCAGTGGGCAGGGGGCTGGGGGAAATTGCCACTGCTGGGGGAGAGTGGGCTGGCCGGGACTTGTTGTGAGGGCTGCGATCGGGCCGTGGGGGGTAGTGAGGTTGCTGTAGGGACAGCATTGTGGGGGTCCCGGGCTGGCCAGTGATCGAGCTGCCCAGCAAACGGGAGTCTGACAGATTGAGGCCACTGCGCATGCGCAGAGTTCCAGAACTGTCAAACTCTTGCTCGAATCAGTTCCACACCCCTGGGTTTTTAATGAGATTCATGACTGGGACTTCTGCAGTGATGTGGCGATGCCGGCATTGGACTGGGGTAAGCACAATAAGAAGTCTCATAACACCAGGTTAAAGTCCAACAGGTTTATTTGCCAGCATAAATTATTTGGTTCGAACAAGACCTCTTCACCGCACAGGACCTTCAACTGACGCTATACATTAGATACACTGATGACATTTTCTTTGCATACTATTGCGACTCAGCCAACGTTGTCCATCTGATACCCTGCAGGAAAGGATGTCCCGAAGCATGGAACATTGGGGAGACCATACAGATGCTACGTCAACGAATGAATGAACTTTGCTTGACAATCACCAAGCAGGAGTGTTCCCTTCCAGTCAGGGCACACTTCAGCAGTCATGAGCATTCAGCCTCTGATCTTCAGGTAAGCATTTTCCAAGGCAGCCTTCATAACACACGACAACACAGGATCGTTGAGCAGAAACTGGTAGTCAAGTTCTGCACACATGAGGATGGCCTCAACCAGGATGTTGGGTTCATGTCACACTAACTGTAACCCCACGACTTGCCTGGGCTTGCAATATCTCACTAACAATCCTAGCTGGAGACAACACACATCTCTTTAACCTGTGCTTAACCCTCTCTCCACCCACATTGTCTGTACCTTTAAGACTTGATTACCTGCAAAGACTCGCATTCCAACCATTATCTTGTAAATTGAGTTTGTGTCTGTATATGCGCTGCTTGTGAACACAAGTCCTCACTCACCTGATGAAGGAGCAGCACTCCGAAAGCTTGTGCTGCCAAATAAACCTGTTGGACTTTAACCTGGTGTTGTGAGACTGCTTACTGTATCTCTGCAGTGTACATAGTTTGGACATTCAGGTTCGAAGTTGCACTGAAGAAACAGTCGTGATCCAGAACAGTTTTCCCATCAATTCAGCACTTCTGGGAGAATCGCCCCCAAAATTTCACATCAAGCCATGAGAAGATATTTTGACAGTTGACCCAAAACAAGGTTAAAGAGATTTTAAGGGACAGCTAAGAGAGGGAAAGTGGTTTGGAGAGGTGTAGAAAGAGATTTGGAGAGTTTAGGGTCCAGGCATCTGAAGAGGTGGTCAGCAATGACATGTCAATAAAATTGGGGATGTGCAAGAGGCCTGAACTGGTGAACAGTAGAGAACAAAGAAGAAAGAAAATTACGGCACAGGAACAAGCCCTTTGGCTCTCCAAGCCTGCATTGACCATGCTGCCCGAGAGATGCCAAAGAGTTGTGTAAGTTGGAGAAGATAGTGGAGATCAGGAGGAATGAGACTATGGAGGGATAGTGGAGATAGGAAGGAATGAGGCTATGGAGGGATTGTGGAGATTGGGAGGAATGAGGCCATGAAGGGCTAGTGGAGATAGGGAGGAATGAGGCAAGGGAGGGATCAAGGAGATTGAGAGGAATGAGGCTATGGAGGGATAGTGGAGATAGGAAGGAGTGAGGGCATGAAGGGATAGTGAAGATTGAGAGAAATGAGATCAGGGAGGGATTGTGAGTATTGGGAGGAATGAGACTATGGAGGGTTAGTGGAGATAGGAAGGAATGAGGCTATGAAGGGATTGTGGAGATTGGGAGGAATGAGGCCATGAAGGGCTAGTGGAGATAGGGAGGGATGAGGCAAGGGAGGGATTGTGAGTATTGGGAGGAATGAGGCTATGGAGGGATAGTGGAGATAGGAAGGAGTGAGGGCATGAAGGATAGTGAAGATAGGGAGAAATGAGGTCAGGGAGGGATCGTGGAGATAGGGAGGAATAAGGCCATAGAGGGATAGTGAAGATAGGGAGGAATGAGGCTATGGAGGGATAGTGGAGACAGGGAGAAATGAGGCCATGGAGGGATAGTGGAAATACGGAGGAATGACGCTATGGAGGGATAGTGGAGATTGGAGGAATGAGGCTATGGAGAGAAAGTGGAGATCAGGAGGAATGAGGCCAGGGAGGGATAGTGGAGATCGGGAGGAATGAGGCTAGAGGGATAGTGGAGATAGGGAGGAATGAGACTGTGGAGGGATAGTGGAGATCGGGAGGAATGAGGCCACGGAGGGATAGTGGACATCAGGAGGAATGAGGCCAGAGAGGGATAGTGGAGATCGGGAGGAATGAGGCGATGGAGGGAATTGAAAGAATAATGAGAATTTTCAGATCGAGGTGCAGCTGGATTGGGAGTCATTGCCAGTCAGCAGGCAGCGGGGTGGTGGGTGAATAAGGGCAGCAAAGTACTAAGCACACTTGTTATTATGTTGGCGCCACTAGCTCTGCTATCAGCTTTAGCTATCAATATCTGATGAATAGTCAAACCCACATCATGTCATCAGGAGATAATACATATAGTGAAGTGTGAAAATATCACTTAGCCAAGGAGCAGCAGCAAGCCACAAAAGGGCTCCTGATGAATATTTGCTGACTACAGATAGACAGCAGAGATTTCTGTCAAGTTGCATGTCAACACCCTCTTCAAGCTTTTTTTTGAATGTACCAACAGAAGGCACAAGGAATTTCCTTCTCAACCTCACCTCAGGGCACTGCCATAATTATGAAGGAGGTGATGTATGTGTTTTTGGGAACTGACATCTGCATAACATGACAGATAGTTTCTGAATCTCAGCCTGAAGTCTTTAAATGGACTACACAGAAACATACGTGCAAACTAGGAGTAGGAGGAGGCAATTCAGCCTTACAAGACTGCAATGCTGTTCATTTTGATCATTACCATGATTCCGTCTTCTCTCCATATCCTTTGATCCCTTTAACTACAAGAGTTGTGTCCAATTCCTTCATGAAGTCACCAGTTTTGGCCACAACTACTCTCTATGGCGGTGAATTCCACACATTCACCATCCTTTGGGTGAAGAAATTTCTTCCCACCTCAGTCCTAAAAGGTTTACCCCTTATCCTCAAACTGTGGCTCCTAGTTCTGAACTCCTCACGATTGGGAGGCCAGGGAGGGCCTTTCTGAATCTACTCTTTCTAATCCTATTAGAATTTTACAAGTCTCTACAAAATCTCCACTCTCCTAAATTCCGGAGAATATAATCCTAACTGACTTAGTCTCTCCTCATAGGACAGACCTGCCATCCCAGGAATCAATCTGGTAAACCTTCGCTGTACTCCCTCAAGAGCAAGGACCAGATAAGAACACCAAAATGTACACAATACTCCAGCTATGGTCCCATCAACGCCCTAATCAATTGCAGTAAAACATCTCTATCCCTATACTCAAATTCTCTCACTCTGAAGGCCAACACGGATGGCACAGCAGTTAGCACTGCTGTCTCACAGCACTCAGGGTATGGATTCAATTCTGGCCTTGGATGACTTTCTGTGTGAGATTTGTATGTTCTCCCCATGCTTGCATGGGCTTCCTCTGGATGCTATGGTTTCTTCCCACAGTTCAAAGATGTACAGTTAGGTGGACTGGCCATCCTAAAATTGCCCCTTAGTGTCCAGTATGTGTAGGTTAGAAGTATAAGTGGGGTAAATATGTGGAGTCACAGGAGAGGACCTGGGTGGGATGCTCTGTCAAAGAATCGGTGCAGAATAGATGGGCCAAATGGGTTCCTTCTACATTGTAAAGATTATATACAATCATATCATTTGCCTTCTTTACTGCCTGCTACCTACTTCCAACAACTGAAGCATGAGGACACCAAGGTCTGATGATACCACTGCTTTCCAAATGCTGTTTCCACTGCTATCAAATCCTTGATACAGGGCTCTCTCAACTTCACTATTGCACTTGTGTCTGTCTCTCTCCTCTAACTTACCTTTTCTGGAACCTCACAGTCATATTTCCAGTTCAAAATGAGGTGCTGTGAAATGCAAACAAAATCATTTTTTTCAAAAATTCATTCATTACTTCCCAGTAAGCATCACTGGTAAGGCCAGCATTTATTGCCCAACCCGATTTGCTCTTGAGAAAGTGGTGGTGAATCACCTCTTGAACTGCCGCAGTTCACAAGGTGTAGGTCCACCTACAGTGCTGTTCCCAGTATCACCGGAGACTGACTCAGGTTGTAAATTGCTGGGTAATTGCTTCAGCGACTCCTCACTTAGTTGGGTCGAATTCCCTGATAGACTGACATCAGTGGGAAGGCACTCTGCACATCTCAGAGCAACTTGGGTTGGGCGGCAACTAAAACTCAGTGAGTTGCACTCTCACCTCTGAGTCAGAAGTTCATGGGTTCAAATCCCAGTCAAATACTGGAGTAAACAATTTAGAAGAATACTCCCAGTGCAATATTGAAGGTGTGTGGCACTGTTGGGGGGGGGGGAGGGGAACTGAAGACCTAACTGCCCTCTCAGGTGGGTATAGAGAGCAGCATAGTTAACTGAAACAGATCAGATTCTGAGTGGTATTAATAGGGTAGATGTGGAGAGGACGTTTCCTCTTGTGGGAGAATCTAGAACGAGGAGCTACCCATTTAGGGCAGAGATGAGGATAAAGTGGGGTAGGTGAGAATGTGGAGTTGAGGTTAACATCAGATCATCCATGATCTTATTGAATGGCAGAGCAAGCTTGAGGGGCGAAGTGACCTATTCCTGTTCCTAGTTCACATGTTTATTTATCCTCAATAAATTGTAGGGGAGACAATGGCCTCGTGGTATTATCATAAGACTATTAATCCAGAAACTCAGCTCATGTTCTGGGAATCCGGGTTTGAATCCCGTCATGGCAGATGGTGGAATTTGAATTCAATAAAAATATCTGGAATAAGAATCTACTGATGACTATGAAACTATTGTCAGTTGTTAGAAAAACCCATCTGGTTCTTTAATGTTCTGAAGGGAAGTAAATCTGCCGTCCTTACCAGGTCTGGCCTACATGTGACTCCAGAGCCACAGCAGCATGGTTGACGCTCAACTGCCCTCCCAGGTCAACTAGGGATGGGCAATAAATGCTGGCCAGCCAGCGACATCGATGTCCGAAGAATGAATAAAAAAACATAACTAGAAAGATTATCCGCTCATTATCACAATGCTGTTTGTGGGATCTTTCTTTGCTCAAATTGGCCTGTCATAAATTACAGGCAGTATTAAACTTCAAAATAGTAGGACACCCTGAGGCTGTGAAATGTAGTTTTTATATCTGTAAATGAATTGCTTTGCAGTCTGCCCTTTGTTATCAAACCAGTTCTGCAAGACTTGCACAATTTGAGAACAGCAACAAAATGTGTGAGTCCTTCCCCAACCCAGTACACTGTGTCACTAGATCACAGGTTGTCACTGCTTCTCCCAATCTCCTACACGGTGTTACTGGATCACAGACTGTCATTGCTTCCCCAACCTCCCTACACTGTTTCACAGACTGTCACTGCTTCCCCAACCCAGGACACTGTGTCACTGGATCACAGATTGTTACCGCTTCCCTCAACCCCCTACACGGTGTCACTGGATCACAGACTGTCATTGCTTCTCCAAACTCCCTACATTGTTTCACACACTGTCACTGCTTTCCCCAACCACCAACACTGTATCACTGGATCACAGATTGTCACTGCTTCCCCAAACCCCCTGCACTGTGTCACTGGATCGCAGAATGTCACTGCTTCCCCAATTCCTACACTGTATTGCTGGATCACAGATTGTCACTGCTTCCCCACACCCCCTATACTGTATCACTGGATCACAGATGGTCACTGCTTCCCCAAAGCGCCCACATTGTATCACTGGATCACAGATTGTCACTGCTTTCCCAAAGGGCCCACATTGTATCACTGGATCACACATTGTCACTGCTTGCCTCAACTGCCGACAATCTATCACTGGCTCTCAGATTGTCACTGCTTCCCTCACCTTCTACACTGTCTCGCTGGATCGTAGATTGTCACTGCTTCCCGCAACCCCCTACATTGTGGTACTGGATGACAGATTGTCATTGCTTTCCCAACTCCCTACACTGTGTCACTGGTTCACAGATTGTCACTGCTTCCCTGAACTGCCTACACTATCACTGGATCACAGATTGTCACTGCTTCCCCCAACCTCCACTCTGTCCCACTGGATTGCAGATTGTCATTGTTTTCCCAATCCCCTACACTGTATCACTGGATTGCAGATTGTCATTGCTTTCAATGTATCACTGGATTGCAGTTTGTCATTGCTTTCCCAATCCCCTACACTGTATCATTGGATTGCAGATTGTCATTGCTTTCAATGTATCACTGGATTGCAGATTGTCATTGATTTCTCTGTATCACTGGATTGCAGAATATCACTGCTTTCTCTGTATCATTGGATTACAGATTGTCATTGCTTTCACTATATCACTGGATGGCAGATTGTTACTGCTTTCACTGTATTGCTGGATCGCAGATTGTCATTGCTTTTGTTGTATCACTGGATCGCAAATTGTCACTGCTTTCACTGAATCACTGAATTGCAGCTTGCTACTCCTTTCTCTGTATCACTGGATCGCAGATTGTTACTGCTTTCACTGCTATGTCGTATCCACAATCACTTCAAAAAGCTGATGGTTCTCCAGGAAAGAAAGGAAAAGCTTTCAGTCACAGGTGTATCCTTTGACTGAGGATCAGAATTCACATCTTGTCATCGCTGGCTCCTCCTTAACTCTGACAAGAAATCCAGCAACTTGCCTGTGCACTGAGATCCAAATCAGACCCCCTCCATCTTCTCATACTGAGTCACAGACTCCCCACAATGGCCTATCGAGTCTGTACTGACTCCCCGAAAGAGAATCTCACACAGACTGTCTCCCCACTCTGTCTATGCAGCCCTGCACATTTACTATTGTCAATCCATCTGATCGGAACATCTTTGGAGTGTGGGAGGAAACTATGGCACCTGGAAGAAACCCACGCAGACACGGGGAGAATATACAGACAGTGACCCAAGCCGGGAATTGAACCCGGGTCTCTGGCACTGTGAAGCAGCAGTGCCAACCACTGTGTCACTGTGCCGCGCTATTCATGAACGGTGCTACATAAATGCAGGTCTTTCTCTCTCCCTCTCATATCAGAGACCTGACACCATTTAAAGTGCATCATAAAGCATTAAATGTAGAAATAGAGCAGTCAATATTCAGACACACTTCTGCCTTGTCGTCATGCACCTGGTGACTTTGAAGTGTCAGCGGCCAACATGTCTGTACAGTGACATTGCGCCTTTGGGCTAACGTATGAATTTGGTGGCATCATGCTGTGTTATTTTTAAATGTGAACTTCAGTGTGTTTTACAGTTCTTCAAAGCAGAGCTGTTTTGTGGAAGTATTTCTTGCAATGTGCATGAAGGGGCAGTGTGTAGAGCAGTGATGCCATTTGGAGGAGCAAAAGTATTACAGGCTGCCCACTACCTAAATCCAAAGAAAAATCTTCCCAACGCAGTGGCCTTTTCTTTCCCTTTGGAGAGTGTGAGCAAGCGTTTCAAACAACAGCAGGAAGTACTTTTGTCGCTTGGGGAGCTTTGTGATTAAAAAAAAAGACTTGGGAAACGTCTGTGAACTGGATAAGTTCAGGCATCTGGCAGGAAATTAATTGTGAAAGATTTTTCTTTGTACATGAACAGATGCTCTTGATTCCCTCCCACTCTGAAACAGCATGAATCGTTAGATCAGAAGTATATGACGTAGCTCAGCAAGTGACAACAAAGAATCCGGGACACCCATTGGCTTCCCCAATGGATGGTATGAGCTGGAAAGGCTGTTTTTATCTGGGAGAGGGCAGGAGGGGAAATGGGCCAGCTCTTTAACTGTGTCTCTGCCTTTGCCCTGTGTGTGGAAGGGAGGGGTCAGATCTGGTATCAGAAGAGGGAGTGAGGCCAGCCACTTGAAGATTTCAAACCGATGTCTGGGTGTTATTTTAAAATGTTGTTACTTCAGAAGCAAACATTAAGTATAATTTGTATTTAGAAAGCACCATTGAGATAGTAAAAATCCCAATGTGCGAAGCACCATGATGGCACGGTGGTTAGCATCGCTGCCTCACAGTGCCAGGGACCCGAGTTCGATTCCCGGCTTGGGTCACTGTCTGTGTGGAGTTTGTACGTTCTCCCTGTGTCTGTGTGGGTTTCCTCGCACAGTCAAAGGATGTTGATGTAAAGTTGATTGGCCATGATAAATTGTCCCTTAGTGTCAGGGGGAGTCAAGGGGTAAAGATGTGGCGTTACAGGGATAGGGCCTGGGTGGCATTGTTGTCGGCACAGCTTCAGTAGGCAAAATGGCCACCTTCTGTACTGCAGGATTCTCTGAAATCTGTGAAAATCTGACACTGAGCCACATAAGGAGATTTTTGATCAGGTTGGTTATTGGAAGAGAGAGAGGCAAAGAGGTTCAGGGAGGGAATTCCAGAGCCTAAGATCCAAATAGCTGAAGGCATGGCTGCCAATGGTAGAGTGATCAAAATTAGTGATGCTTTAGAAGCCAGAGTTGGAGGAGCGCAGAAATCTCATCGGATGGTAGATCTGGAGAAAATGACAGAGATAGGAAAGGGTGAGGTCATGGAGGGACTTAAAAATAAGGAACTGGGGAACTGGGACAGAGGGAGCAGTCATAGTCATAGAATCACACAGTGTAGAAAAGGCCCTTCGGACGATCAAGACCGCACCGACAATACTACCACTAAAGGCGTGCTAATCCCATTTTGCTGCGCTATTCCAATACCCCAGAAAATTATGATATTTCAAGTGCCGCACAGTAGGTTGTTGCATAAAGTTAAATCTCATGGGATCCAGGGTGAGATATCGAAATGGATACAAAATTGGCTCCTTGACAGAAGCCAGACGTGGTTGTAGAGAGTTGTTTTTCAAACTGGAGGCCTGTGACCAGCGGTGTGCCTCAGGGATCAGTGCTGGGCCCACTGTTATTTGTCATTTATATTAATGATTTGGATGAGAATATTGGGGCATCGTTAGTAAGTTTGCAGATGACACCAAGATTTGTGGCATGGTGAATAGTGAAGAAAGTTATCTCCAATTTGCAGTGGGATCTTGATCAATTGGGCCAGTGGGCTGAGGAATGGCAAATGGAGTTTAATTTAGACAAATGCGAGGTGATGCATTTTGGTAGATTGAACCAGGGCAGGACTTACTCAGTTAATGGTAGGGTGTTGGGCTGGATTACAGTACAAAGAGATCAATGGGTACGTGTTCATAGCTCCTTGAAAGTGGACTCACAGGTGGACAGGGTGGCGAAGAAGGCATTCGGCATGCTTGGTTTCATCAGTCAGAACATTGACTACAGGAGTTGGGACGTCTTGTTGTAGTTATACAAGACATTGGTAAGGCCATACTTGAAATACTGTGTGCAATTCTGGTCACCCTGTTATTAAACTAGAAAGAGTGCAGAAAAGATTTACTCGGATGCTACCGGGACTTGATGGATTGAGTTATAAGGAGAGGCTGAATAGACTGGGACTTTTTACTCTGGAACAAAGGAGGTTGAGGGGTCACCTTATCATGGTTTATAAAATAATGAGAGGCATAGATAAGGTAGATCGTCAATATCTTTTCCCAAAGGTAGGGCAGTCTAAAACTAGAGGGCATAGATTTAAGGTGAGAGGGGAGAGATATAAAAGTGTCCAGAGGGGCAATTTTCTCACACAGAGGGTGGTGTGTGTCTGGAACAAGCTGCCAGATGTAGTAGTAGAGGCGAGTACAATTTTATCTTTTAAAAAACGTTTAGATAAATACATGGATGTGATGGGTAAGGAGGGATATGGGCCAAACGCAGGCAATTGGGATTAGTTTAGGGGTTTTAAAAAAAAGAGCGGCATGGTCAAGTTAGGCCAAAGGGCCTGTTTCCATGCTGTAAACCTTTCTGACTCTATGCTGATGGAAATATTTTTGCAGGTTGTAAGGTTCCCAGGCTCCACTACTCCACCATCCCCCGACCCCAGCAGTGCATTCCAGATTTCCATCACCTTCTGAGCAAAAATCCTTTCCTTTTTCAAATCATCTCTAAATCTCCTGCCTTTTACCTGAATACTTTGCCCCCTTGTGATTGACCCCTCAACCAAGGGGAAACAGCTGCTTCCTACTCTGTCCATATCCGTAGATCGAGGGTTGATTGAGATGGAGAAGTAATTGCCAGCCCCTCAGGATCTTTGCACTGTCACTCTTTGCTGATTGGCCAGGGATCAGGCCCCTGGTTAAAATGGCAGTAGCACATTTCATGACAACATCCAGACATGGCACAGAAAGTCTCCTGTGGGCAGACTAACTCTGCCTGTGGATAGATAAATAAAAATTGAAGGCTGGGTTGTGAAGGATGGCGAATCTGGTGGTGGGGGGGAATGGTGGCTGGCGAGGAACATGTCAGCAACTTGGCACCCATTCTTTCCTCCTGCTCCAAATCAACTCTTTTGCAGGGAGCGGGTTAAGATCAGCCCTGTGTTACAACAGTAAGTGGGACGTGAAGCAATTTGGGATATCTGAGGTGGTGAAAGTTCTGAGAGAAATGTATGGTCTTTCTCTTTCTATCCCCAGGCACTCAGACTGAATCCAAATTCTTGTAGGCGCCTGGCGAGAGTACAATGAGTTACGCTGAGGAACTGAAGTTCTGAACCTTTCCTGTGATGCTGATACATTTACATCACTGACTGAAGACTCAGAACGTCTTATTGGGGCAATGGCTCTGAAACCACATCACTCAGTTAGGGACAAAAGTGAGGGATATGGCCCAACATTTTTCATTAATCTGGGCAGAGGAAGCACATTTCAAAGGACAGTTTATAAAATACTATTTCTTTCCCTTAACTGGGCTCGGTTGAGGCACTGATGAAAAGCAAATGTTCTGACATCAATCTTGTGTATAATTTATCGTCCAGCTGCAATTGGGATTCCAGAACTCTCCATGCCGGGAATTTTTAATCCCCCCACCATGCCTCCCCTCCCACCCTACCCTCCAACCCCACCCCATCAGTCCCATAGATTTATGTTGCTGTGCTTGGCTGTGTGAAGAGAGAAAGTCAATTTGAAAACAGCCCCACCGTGAGCACAAATATTTTAACTTGAAATTAAATTAATGTTCAGCAACGCAAGACCCAGACTGCCTGGAACTGAAGAATACATTCGCTTCTATTTAGCCAGATGGAATTTTGCTTTTGATCCAACTCGCTGCACATTTAGGAGGAAAAGTCAGACCACGGCCTAGAAATTCCAAGCAACCAAAGCACCAAAAATGCTGGGGTCTGAGAAACAAATTGAACTGGGCAGAATAAGAGATGATGTGGGTATGCCGGCGTTGGACTGGCGTAAACACAGTAAAAAGTCTGACAACACCAGGTTTTAGTTCAACCTATTTATTTGATAATATACAAATAGGTTGGACTAAAACCTGGTGTTGTCAGACTTTTTACCCAGCTCAAGAGAAACAAGATGCAAACAAGCGAATATTACGTTAATTTCAAAGCCCAGCCTACAGGGAATGATGTTAGGAAGCTTCTTGTCAAACAAAGGGTGGTGGTAATCAAGAACTCCTTTCACTGAAACAAGCTGAGACATTTGGAAAGTGGTAGTAGTAGAGCTTCTGAACATCTTTCAGGGGGAGAACAAAGAACAAAGAAAATTACAGCACAGGAACAGGCCCTTCGGCTCTCCAAGCCTGCACCGACCATGCTGCCTGACTGAACCAAAACCCTGTACCCTTCCGGAGACCGTATCCCTCTATTCCCAAACTATTCATGTATTTGTTCACATCGCCCCCTTAAAACTCACTACCATATCCGCTTCCACTACCTCCCCCGGCAGCGAATTCCAGGCACCCATCACCTTCTGTGTAATCTTGCCTTGTACATCTCCTTTTAATCTTGCCCTTCGCATCTTAAACATGTGCCCCCTAGTAATTGACTCTTCCACCCTGGGGAAAAGCTTCTGACTATCCACTCTGCCCATGCCACTCATAATCTTGTAGGCTTCTACCAGGTTGCCCCTCAACCTCTGTCGTTCCAGTGAGAACAAACCAAGTTTCTCCAACCTCTCCTCATAGCTAATGTCCTCCTTACCAGGCAACATCCTGGTAAATCTTTTCTGTACCCTCACCAAAGCCTCCACATCCTTCCTTCTGGTAGTAAGGCGACCAGAATTAAACATTCCATTCCATGTGCGGCCTAACTAAGGTTCTATAAAGCTGCAACATGACTTGCCAATTTTTAAACTCAATGCCCCGGCCGATGAAGGCAAGCATGCCTTCACCTGCATTGCCACTTTCAGTGAATTGTGTACCTGTATTCTTTCCAGTTGCACCCTTTCAGGTTGCATCACAGCTTGGTGTGGTTTGCTGGATAGATTCTTGATAAGTAAGGTGGTGAAGAGTTACCGGAGAGTAGGTGTGTACAGATTGGAGGTTACTGTTAGATTAGCTCTGATCTTATCAAATGGCTGAGATGCTCGAAGGGCTGAATGGTTTACCTCTCTCCTTCTCCTGTGTTCAAAACTGAAGCTGGTTGGATTTTACAAAAAATTTGCATTCCTCTAGTTAACGTCCGAACATCCCAAAGTGCTTTCCAGCCAATGAAAGACTTTTGAAGGTGCAGTCACTGTTGTAATGTAGGAAACATAGGACGACACAAAGGTAGCGACGAGGACAATCAGAGGATACAGCAAAAATATATATTAGTTAGAGACTTGTGCGGAGGTATGGCAGGTGAAGCTTAATCCGGACGATAGGAAATATACAGTAAATGACAGAACCCTTAAGAGTAGTGATGGGCAGAGAGATCTGGGTGTACAGGTACACAAATCACTGAAAGTGGCAATGCAGGGGGAGGAGGTAGTCAAGAAGGCATATGGCATGCTTGCCTTCATCAGCCGGGGTATTGAGTTTAAAAATTGGCAAGTCATGTTGACGCTTTATCGAACCTTAGTTAGACTGCACTTGAATGTCGTGTTCAATTCTAGTTGCCACACGACCAGAAGGATTTGGAGAGGGTTCAGAAAAGATTTACCAGGGTGTTGCCTGGTATGGAGGGCATTAACTATGAGGAGAGGTTGGAGAAACTTGGTTTGTTCTCACTGGAATGATGGACGTTGAGGGGAGACCTGATAGAAGTCTACAAGATTGTGAAAGGCGTGGATAGAATGGATAGTTAGAAGTTTTTCCCCAGGGGGAATTAGTAGGGGGCATAGGTTTAAGGTACGAGAGGCAAGGTTTAAAAGAGATCTACGAGGCAAGTTTTTTACACAGAGGGTGGTGGATGCCTGGAACTCACTGCCGGGAGAGGTAGTGGAAGTGGATGTGGTCGTGACTTTCAAAGGGCGTCTGGATAAATACATGAATAGGATGGGAGTAGAGGGATATGGTCACCAGAAGGGTAGGGAGTTTTAGTTCAGTCTGGCAGCATGGTCAGTGCAGGCTTGCAAGGCCGAAGGACCTGTTACTGCACTGTAATTTTCTTTGCTCTTTGAAACGTAAGAGTCAATTTGCACATGGCAAGGCCCCACAAACAGCAATGTGGTAATAAACAGATGATATGGGCAGACTATTGGTGTTACTTGAGGGTTAAGTATTGGCCAGCACACTGGGGAACTCCCCTGCTTTTTAAAATAGCACCCACATGCACCCAATAGGACACAGACAGGGCCTCGTTTTAACATTTGATCTGACAACAGTGCAGCACTCCACCTCTCCTCATAGCTAATGCCCTCTATACCAGGCAACACCCTGGTAAATCTTTTCTGAACCCTCTCCAAAGCCTCCACATCCTTCTGATAGTGTGGCGAACAGAATTGAACACTATATTCCATGTGCGGCTGAATTAAGGTTCTGTAAAGCTGCAACATGACTTGCCAGTTTTTAAACTCAATGCCCCAGCTGATGAAGGCAAGAATGCTGTATGTCTTCTTGACTACCTTCTCCCCCTGTGTTGCCACTTTCAGTGATCTGTGTACCTGTACACCCAGATCCCTTTGCCAATCAATACTCTTAAGGGTTCTGTCATTTACTGCATATTTCCTATCTTTATTAGACTTTCCAAATTGCATTACTTCACATTTGTCTGAATTAAATTCCATCTGCCACTTCTCTGCCCAAGTCTCCAACTGATCTATATCCTGTTGTATCCTCTGATGGTCCTCATCTGCAATCAGTGCAGCACTCTCTCAATACTCCACTGGGTTCTGGGCTCTAGTGTTTACAGTTCAAGTGGAATTGAGTTGAATTCTGATCCGGGGTGAAGATTCCCCGTACTGATGTGCTTTGTTCTCAGAGAGTGTCTCTTCAGTTAGAGGGTATCTTGGTTACCCAAAATCACGATGATTTTCTGATGAACTTGTCCTTGATAGAGATGCTCTCCCATACTATAGGGCTCTCATCACTGGACAATTCGAATGTTGGCCCACCTCTCATTATTCACGTTGTGTGAACACCAGCTCATGACAGACTCTCACCTAAACCTATTCACCCACACTCCCTGATTGCTGAGTCACATTTGGACCCAGTCTGACAAGTCTTGATTTTAAAATTCTCATCCTTGTTTTCAAAGTCCTCCATTTCCTCCCTCCTCCACTCCCTTCCTCTGAAAGCTCCTCCTACCTGACAAGCCTCTGAGATGTCATCCTCCAATTCAGGTTTCTTCAGCATCTCTCATCTTCATCACTCTTCATGGCTGCCTTGTCTCCTGGAATTGTCACCCTATAAAGGACAGTGAAGCAGCACATTAGATCCAAAAGAAAACAGTTACAAGTTACAGAACTGAGATAACAGCTGTCCAGAAAGACTGGATATGCTGCGACTTTTTTCCCTAGAAAATAGGAAATGGAGTGTTGATCTGTGAGAGGTCTTTAAGTTGTGAAAACGTTGTTATGAAACCCACCCTTACTTCCTTGGACAGCAAAGAGATGGGAACTTCACCTCCTGACAGGCCTCTGAGCTTTTGCTTCTGTACAGATGAGCATTTTAATGTGTTTTTGGGGCTAGCACGCCAAGATAGAAGAAAAATGAAGTGGAAATCCTGGTCGGGTTATTGGGAGCAGAGGGTCATCAAGAAAAAACGTCCCAGGAAGGGAGATGGACAGGTAAGGGAAGAGGAATCAGTTCAGTTAAAAAGAGAGGTGCAGACAAGAGGGAAAGCAAAAGGTGGGCTATAAATCAAGAAGGCTCAGGAGAAGCCCTGCCTCCAAGAAACCAGTGTAAGGTTGGTGGTTCTGTGCCGCAGCCATTGGGGCAAAGATACCTCTTTGCAGCCATTCTGTTCACTGTGACCAAAGATCTGAAATTGCACTTGAGAGTTGGGATGTCTTGTTGAAGTTTTGCAAGACGTTGGTACGGCCACACTTGGAATACTGTGTACACTTCTGGTAACCCTATATAGAAAGGATCTTATTAAACTAGAAAGAGTGCAGAAAAAAATTTACTAGGATGCTACCGGGACTTGATGTTTGAGTTATAAGGAGAGGCCGGATAGACTGGAGTTTAGGAAACTTAGGGATGATCTTATAGAGGTCTATAAAATAAGAAGGGGCATAGATCAGCTAGATAGTCAATGTCTTTTCCCAAAGATAGGGGGTCAAAAACTAGAGGACATAGGTTTAAAGTGAGAGGAGAGAGATACAAAAGGGTCCAGAGGGGCAATTTTTTCACACAGAGGATGGTGTCTGGAATTAGCTGCCAAAGGCAGTAGTCGAAGCGAGTACAATTTTGTCTTTTAAAAAATTTTTAGATAGTTACATGGATAAGGTGGGTATAGAGGGATATGGGCCAAACGTGGGCAATTGGGACTCGCTTAGTTGGAAAAACTGGGCTGCGTGGAAAAGTTGGACCGAAGGGCCTGTTTCCATTCTGTAAACTTCTATGTCTCTATGAAATGGTGCTGGAGTCTATACTTGAGAGTTCATGGGAATGGAATCTCATCTCAGGAGACAAGGTTGAAACTGTACCATATGGGCTGTTGGTAATACCTCTGCAATGAAATAACCTTTGGAGAGAATTCCCAGGTTTGAGCTTCAGAGCTAAAGACTGCAATCTCTCACGATAGAATTTCAGTGAGATCGGTTAGCTCACAGTGTTCCTGACATTTGAGTGGATTGTTGAGAAATGCATGAATTCTGCCTTGGTCGTCTCTGCCATTTATTATGCAGCGGGTCCCATCCGACCTCAGTTTGTTTATTAATTCACATGTACCTCATATTAACTCTCAACGTTAGAGAATAAGGTAGTTTCAAGTTTATTTACTACTGTCACAAGTAGGCTTACATTAACACTGCAATGAAGTTACTGTGAAAATCCCCTCGTGCACTGAGGGAGAATTTAGCACAGCCAATGCACCTAATCAGCACATCTTTCGGACTGTGGGAGGAAACCGGAGCACCTGGAGGAAACCCACGCAGACACGGGATGAATGTGCAAACTCCACACAGACAGTGACCCAAGCCGGAAATCGAACCCGGATCCCTGGAGCTGTGAGACAGCAGTGTTAACCAGTGTCACCATGGCATCCCGAGATCTTTGGTGCAATTCTCCCAATTCAGTTCTAAATGTTGATGCCAGTGGGAAACCCAGAGGATGACGAGGAAGAGGCATGCTCCCAGGGTCTGGAGGGTGCTGGGGATGCCATGCCAGGCTGTGTGGCAGAACTTGTCATGAGCACTTGAAATTCAAAACTAGTTAGGGGAATGCACAGATGCTGGGATATATTCGGTGAGCCAAAGAACCTCTGCTGCGCACAGTGACATTAAAAGACCCGCTGGGTCTGGTTGGGGTACGGTCTTCCCTGTGGGAGGTGCATCATTCACATATTAGTCGCAGCTGTGAGTGCTATAACATTTATTGATTAAACTAACAGTGCAATAACATGAAGTGCTGATATTTAATAGTGCAGTTCAACAAGTGGACCTGATCGTTAACAGCACCCATTTCCCTCAACCTAACTTGTGCACTCCTTCATCTGTGCCCTCTTGGTTACCCTACAACTTATTAATCTTACCCATGGTGACCATCTCCTGCTGTAGAGATGCCGGCGTTGGACTGGGGTAAACACAGTAAGAAGTCTCACAACACCAGGTTAAAGACCAACCAGTTTATTTGATAGTAATCCCACAAGCTTTTGGAAATGGTGTTCCTTCGTCAGGTGTGTGGAAGGTGTTTGTGAACAGAACCTTCCACACACCTGACGAAGGAACACCATTTCCAAAAGTTTGTGGGATTACTATCAAATAAATTGATTGGACTTTAACCTTGTGTTGTGAGACTTCTAACTGTGACCATCTCCTGCCCCAGGCTTTCACATAAGGACGTCACCCTTGTAGTTATAGCCTGGGTGTCACATTGTGCTGGCACCATCTGATGCACCTGAAAACTGTGGGTCTCCACAGTTGCTGTAGTGTCGCTGACAACCCCTCTTGCATTACCTGACCCTGCTGCTGCATCTCCAGCAGCTGAGGGAGAATTAATCACAGCGGCCTGGCATGTGACTTGGGCTTATTTGGTAGCACAAGCCACTGGCTTTCTGAGTGCTGCCCCTTCATCAGGTAAGTAGGAGTTCCATTCACAAACGGGGCATATAAAGACACAAACTCAATTTATAGAATAATGATTGGAATGTGAGTCTTTACAGGTAACCAAGTCTTAAAGGTACAGACAACGAGAGGGGAGAGAGGGTTAAACACAGGTCAAAGAGACGTGTGTTGTCTCCACCCAGGACAGTTAGTAAGATGTTGCAAGCCCAGGCAAGTCATGGGGGTTACAGATAGTGCGACATGAACCCAAGATTCCAGTTGAGGCCATCCTCATGTGTGCGGAACTTGGCTATTAGTCTCTGCTCAGCGACTCTGCGCTGTCGTGTATTGTGAAGGCTGCCTTGCAGAATGCTTCTCCAAAGATCAGAGGCTGAATGCCCGTGACTGCTGAAGTGTTCCTCAATAGGAAGACGATACTGTTGCCTGGTGATTGTTGAGCGGTGTTCATTCATCCGTTGTCATAGCATCTGCATTGCCTTCCCAATGTACCATGCCTTGGGACATCCTTTCCTGCAGGGTATCAGGGAGACAACGTTGGCCAAGTTGTAAGTGTATGTACCATTTACCTGCTGGATGGTTTCTCACATGAGATGTTGGCATCCGTGTCAATGATCCAGCACGTCTTGCAGAGGTTGCTGTGGCAGGGTTGTGTGGTGTCGTGGTCACTGTTCTCCTGAAGGCTGGTCATTTGCTGCAGACAATGGTCTGTTTGAGGTTGTGCAGTTGTTTGAAACAAGCAGTGGAGGTGTGGGGATGGCCTTGGCAAGATGTTCGTCTTTATCAATGACATGTTGAAGGCTCCGGAGAAGATGTCGTAGCTTCTTCACTCCGGGGAAGTTCTGGATGACGAAGGGGACACTGTCCGCCGTGTCCCATGTTTATCTTCTGAGAGGTCGGTGCAGTTTTTTGCTGTGGCAGGTTGGAACTGTCGATCGATAAGTCGAACGCCATATCCTGTTCTTATGAGGGCGAAAAACCGCACTCCCTTGGAAGACAAACACGGGCATTCGGCCTCTGATCTTCAGGTAAGCGTTCTTCAAGATGGCCTTCATAACATCCTCAGAGTCGCTGAGCAGAGACTGATAGCCAAATTCCGCTCACATGAGGACGGCCTCAACCAGGATCTTGGGGTAACCCCCACGACTTGGGTTTGCAAAACCTCACTAACTGTCCTGGCTGGAGACAATACACATCTCTTTAACTCTCTCTCCACTCACATTGTCTGTACCTTTAAGACTTGATTACCTATAAAGACACGCATTCCAATCAATATTTTGTAAATTGATTTTGTGTCTTTATATGTCTTGTTTGTGAACAGAACTCCCACATCTGACAAAAGAGCAGCACTCCGAAAGCTTGTGGCTTGTGCTACCAAATAAACCTGTTGGACTTTAACCTGGTGTTGTGAGATTTCTTCCTGTGTTTACCCCAGTCCAACACTGACATCTCCACATCTGACTTTGGGCCAGCTGAATCTTTGTCTCTGGTTGGCCTCTGTGTGCCAGAAGCCTCGGATCTTCCCACCGCCACCTGATGGACATCACCAGATCTGTCAGATGGGCTGATCCATTGGGGTCAACAAAGAAAACAAGGTGAAGTGTGAGGCAGGGCCAGTTATCTGGGCAGCCTGCCACTCACTGTGAAATGTCAGCTGAATGAAGGATTGGTGGATGCTCATGACTTTGTTGTACGTCCTGGACTTTCCCATCCTTGTCCCAGGGGATGTGTCCCTCTCCTCTCCACTGCATTGAGCAGACAGTCCTGCGCTCCCTCAGGAAACCTTGGTGCAGTTCTTCGAGTGCCACTTTCCTGGCATGACAGCCTCTGTGTCCATTGTTAGAGCTCATGTGGAGATCTCCCTTGTTCAGGGAGTTCAGCTGCAGGCAGTTTGGACGAGTCACATGCCCTGAGGCTCCATTGCAGCAAGAATCATTGCTTTGTTGCAATAAGTCGGGGGGAGAAATGGGAACTCTGCAGGGGTAGTGACTGGGGTGGGAGGAAGGGAGGGAGAGAACTCTGCTTTGCTAGTGTCCAACTGCATCATGAAGAAGTCCAGCCCAGGCACCCCTATCCTGAGCAGAGCCCTCACCCCAAAGTCACCGCCTCCAAACCAACACAACCCTTCCTTCCAGCAGGTGATTATCATGACCTTCCGGATACCTTGGAATAAAGTTGAGCAGGGTACTTATTTCTTTGCTCCTCCTCGGAGTCAGTATCCACTTTTCAGGAACAGCCCCAAATCTGGTTTGTGTTATGTCAGGATGGGGAGGTGGGTGCACTGTGTGAGAGCAGGGAATTGAGCTGGGGAGGTGGGTGGGAGCACTGGGCAAGAGCGGGAAATCGACCTGGGGAAGTGGGGGAATGCACAGTGCAAGAGTGGGGAATTGAGCTGGGGAGGTGGGTGCACTGTGTGAAAGCGGGGAATCGAGCTGGGAAGGTGGGTGAGTGCACTGTGCGAGAGTGGGGAATCGAGCTGGGAAGGTGGGTGGGTGCACTGTGTGAGAGCAGGGAATTGAGCTGGGGAGATGGCTGGGTGCACTGTGCAAAAGCGGGGAATCGAGCTGGGAAGGTGAGTGGGTGCGCTCTGCGAGAGGGAGGAATCAAGCTGGGAAGGTTGGGGGGTGCACTGTGTGAGAGTGGGGAATCGAGCTGGGGAGATGGGTGGGTGCACTGTGTGAAAGTGGGGAATTGAGCTGGCGGCATGGGTGGGTGCACTATGCAAGAGCAGGGAATCGAGCTGGGAGGTGGGTGGGCGCACTGTGTGAGAGTGGGGAATCGAGCTGGGGAGATGGGTGGGTGCACTGTGCGAGAGCGGGAATCGAGCTGGGGAGGTGGGTGGATGCACTGTGCGAGAGCGGGAATCGAGCTGGGGAGGTGGGTGGATGCACTGTACGAGAGCGGGAATCGAGCTGGGGAGATGGGTGGATGCACTGTGCGAGAGCGGGAATCGAGCTGGGTGGGTGCATTGTGTGAGAGCAGGGAATCGAGCTGGGAGGTGGGTGGATGCACTGTGCGAGAGCGAGAATCGAGCTGGGAGGTGGGCGCACTGTGCAAGAGCGGGGAATCGAGCTGAGAGGTGGGTGGGTGCACTGTATGAGGGCAGGAATCGAGCTGGGGGAGGTGGGAGGGTGCGCTGTGCGAAAGTGGAGAATGGAGTTTCTGACTGTCAAATGCAGATGAGGTGTTTTGCATTATTTATCAGAATCCCAGCTGCTGTGGGGGGGGCCCTAACATTGGCTGGTGGGGATGTTTGTGATGGGAGGGGTGGGGGGCCAGGAAGCCATTTGCAGCCGCTGTGGTGGTGCAACCTGTTTGGGGTTGGCGGTGGGAGCCAGGAAGCCATTCCTAGCTGCTCTGGGTGGGGACCTGATTGGGGCTGGCAAGGAGGGCCAGGAAGCCATTCCCAGCTCGATTCCCTGCTCTCGCACAGTGCACCCACCCACCTTCCCAGCAGGATTGGAGGGCACAGCCACAAGATAAGCGGGGGGGGGGGGTGCAGTTTAGATCGGAGTTGAGGAGGAACTTCTTCACTCAAAGGGTGGTGAATCTCTGGAATTCTCTGCCCATTGAAGTGGTGGAGGCTACCTCGCTAAATATGTTTAAGTCACGGGTAGCTAGGTTTTTGACAGACAAGGGAATTAAGGGTTATGGGGAGAAAGCAGGAAAGTGGAACTGATCCACTTCAGATCAGCCATGATCTTATTGAATGGGGTGGGGCAGGCTCGAAGGGCTAGATGGCCTACTCCTGCTCCTATTTCTTATGTTTATATTCTTACTTATGTTTAGATCTGATTGTGACCAGTGGGGAGGGCCATGGCGGGCATTCCCAGCCGCTGTGGTTTGGGACCTGAATTGGGGTTAGCGGGTGAGCCAGGGGCGGTGGGGGGGGGGGGGGGGGGGGGGAGGTGCGGTGGGGGGGGGGGGGAGCGGTGGGGGGGAGAGCGGGGGGACGTGGACGGCATTTCCAGCTGCTCTGGGTGGGGGCCTGATTGGGACTGGTGGGGTGAGCCGGGGGGGGACATTCCTAGCCCCTCTGGGTGTGGATCTGATTGGAGCTGGAGGGGAGGGCTTGGGGGGCAATCCCAGCCGCCTGGGTGGGGACCTGATTGGGGCTGGCAAGGAGGGCCAGGAAGCCATTCCCAGCCCCTCTGGGTGGGGACCTGATTGGGACTGGCAGGGAAGGCCAGGGAGGCACACTCAACTGCTCTGGGTGGGGTCTTAATTGGGGCCGGTGAATCCCATCCATCGCCAATTGTTTTCCTGGCTTTGTATGGTTCAGTTCAGATTTGTTTGTTGTAAACTTGTTGAACCTTGATTTTAAACCAGTGTTGGTGCCAAACTCAATCTCACCAACAGCCTGGGGTCTGGCCAAGAATAACAGAAAAGGTTTCACAGAAAAGATGTCTCCATTTGTGTGGGGGAGACCAGATTAAATCTTAGATCGACACTAATAATTCCCAAATGAAATTCAGGAGAAAGCTTTTGACGCAGAGGGCAGTGAGAATGTACAGTTTGTGACCACTGGGAGTGGTTGAGGTAAACAGTGTTGATGCATTTAGCAGGAAGCTTGATCACTACAGGAGGGAGAAAGGTTCAAGGACATATCAATAAGGTGAGATGGGAAGAGGCTGGTGTGCAGCAGGAACACTGCCATCGACCAGTAGGGCTGAATGGTCATTTTCTGTTCTGAGAGCTCTAATTCATAAAGCAACCTAATTTGACAGTTTTGTTTATATCACTTACCAGAGGGCAACACAGTGGCACAGTGGTTAGCGCTGCTGCCTCACAGCACCAGGGACCCGGGTTCGATTCCCAGCTTGGGTCACTGTCTATGTGGAGTTTGCACATTCTCCCCATGTCTGTGTGGGTTTCCTCCAGGTGCTCTAATTTCTTCCCACAGTCCAAAGATGTACGAGTTAGGTGGATTGGCCATGCTAAATTGCCCCTTAGTGTCAGGGAGTCTATGGTTGGTGCAGACTCCTTCTGCACTGCAGGATTCTATGATTCTGTGACAATAATTGTTACTTAAATTTCTCCAGTTTCCCAGCCCAGGTAATGCTGCTTGGGAGGGTTTCCTTTGGTGACTGACTGGTTACTTGGGGGGCCTGGATATAGGGAAGTGAATGAGATTCAGAGAGAGGGAGATTGATTAACTGCCTCATATCCTGTGTTTCACATCCTGTTACCGTCGTTTCTATGTTCAAACGTCCATTTCAGCTCAAATTTGGGGCTGGGGGTTAGACAAAACTGTTCCCTCAGCCAACTGCTCATCAGTCATCACTGGTGGCAACTGTGCAAGCACTGAGGCACATCTGTCTACACGTGTCATATCCTCTCTCTCTCTCATCAAGCCTGCCTAGTTCCAGCTTGATAGTAACACCACCACCTCAGCCCATTTACTGCTGACCCCTCATCTATGTTTTTGTCTCATCCAAACTCAAATTCTGCAACACTGTTCTGACCAGCCTCTCATCTTCCAGCCTCGTAAACATCAGGGTTCTGTGTACAATTCTGGTCGCCCTGTTACAGGAAGGATGTTATTAAATTGGAAAGGGTGCAAACATGATTTACAAGGTTGTGACGGAAGGTTTGAATTGTAAGGAAAGGCTTAATCGGCAGGGGCTTTTTTCCCTAGAGTGGGAGAGGATGAGGGGTGACCGTATAGCCGTTTATAAAATCATGAGTGGCATAGATAAGGTGAATAACCAAGGTCTTTTCCACAGGGTAGGTGAGTCCAAAATTAGATGGCATAGATTTCAGCTGAGAGGGGAAAGATTTAAAAGGGAACTATGGGCTAACTTTTTCATGATGTGGATGTGCTGGTGTTGGACTGGGGTAAACACAGTAAAAAGTCTAAAACCTGGTGTTGTCAGACTTTTTACTAACTTTTTCACACAGAGGGTGGTGTGTGTATGGAATGAGCTGCCAGAGGAGATGGTAAAGGCGGGTACAATTACAACATTTAAATGACATTTGGACAGGTACAAAGGTTTCAATGGATATGGGCCAAATGCAGGCAAATGGGACTAGTTCAGTTTAGGAAACTTGGTCGACATTGATGAGATGGGCCGAAGGGCATATTTCCATTTGTATATCTCTCTGACTCGTAAATGTTAGTCGAGCGTACAATATCTGACGAGTTTCACCGGATGATAAAGTGAAACTGACAAGTAAGAAAGGAGGGATTAGGACAGATGACCATCAGCTTGGTGAAAGCACTGGATTCTAAGCAGCATCACAAAGCAGCACAAAGAAGTTGCGAGGCGGAGAGATTTATGAAAGAGAATGTTGCAGCGAAGTAAATCAGGGATTCAGTTCGAAGACCAGGACTGACAGAAGCCAGAGATCTCGGGGGTTTGCAGTGCTGGAGGAAGTTACAGACGTAGAAAGGGGGGACGGCACTGAGGGACAAACAAAGGAATGAAGAAGGGCCCTTAGTGTCACCTGTTGGGATGAGGTTACAGAGGTCAGGATGACCATGGTGGAGATGACACAACTCCTTGATGTATGGGCCTGCAGTGCCACCCTGCACATCTACACCCCCCTCCACAGCAACCCACATGTGACAATCAATCAAGCCAGCTGCAAAGTACAGCTCCCTTGCTAATCCATCTTGACTGTTTAACCTGAGCTAGTGCACTGACAGTGACCCCAGATCCGAGCTTTAACAGGTCAACTCAGTCTGGCATTAAGCCACACTCAGCAGGGGAAGCAAGGTTTGATCCACTTGTGAGTTAAGAACACTGATTAATCTTGCTCTTGATCTGAATGGATGCACAACTGCCTGTCACACTCGCAGAGTCCAAAGGGTGCCTTTTGATCTGATGGATGAGGGAAGCCCTTTGATCTGCCTGATGGATTACTTGTTGCCTTGCCAGGGTGTGTTTTTCTTTTCCCTTCAATATCATTCGACTTTTCAACCTTGTTACCGACTGCAGTTGAAACTCGGCATGGAATTGGGCCTTGCGAATTGGGCTTCAATTTCCAAAGTCCAAGCTGCAAATAAAGAAGGCACAGGCAGAAACAGCAAAAGAGGATGAAAAGGAGTTCAGACAAGCTGCATCTCCCTCATGTATTCCATTTGATTTATCAACACCAAATTCTAAAGAAAGACTGGAGGAAAGTCTCTTGCATATTCTTCCTTATTGTAGCCTGGGACATCTTAAAACTTTCCTCTGCCAATGAAGCAATCTTTGTGGAATGGTTACTTTCGTTCTGCAGTCAAAAGGAGCAACAACTTTCATAATCCCCTGAAGGGCAAATGAGAGGAACAATCTTCTTTTTGTGATGTTGATTTTGGGTAACTAGTTATCACAACACTGAGAAGAATCCCACTGTCCTTCTCAAATCATGGCTGCGGGATCTTTATCCCACTCTAGAGAGCAGACAGGGCCTTGGTTTATGTATCACCCCAAAAGTGGCAGCTCTGACAGTGCAGCCATTCCTCAGTACTGATCCTCTGAGACTGCGGCACTCCCTCAGCACTGACCCTCTGACAGTGCAGCACGTGCTCAGTACTGATCCTCTGACAGTGCAGCACTCCCTCAGTACTAACCCTCTGACAGTGCAGCACTCCCTCAGTGCTGACCCTCTGACAGTGCGGCACTCCCTCAGTACTAACCCTCTGACAGTGCGGCATTCCCTCAGCATTGACCCTCTGACAGTGCAGCACTCCCTCAGTACTGACCCTCTGACAGTGCGGCATTCCCTCAGCACTAACCCTCTGACAGTGCAGCATTCCCTCAGTACTGACCCTCTGGCAGTGCAGCACTTCTTCAGTACTAACCCTCAAACAGTGCAGCACTCCCTCAGTATTGACCCTCTGACAGTGCCGCACTCCCTCAGCACTGACCCTCTGACAGTGCAGCACTCCCTCAATACTGACCCTCTGATAGTGCAGCACTCCCTCAGATCTGACCCTCAGATAGTGCAGCACTCCCTCAATACTGGCCCTCTGACAGTGCAACACTGCTCAGCACAGACGCTTTGACACTGCAGCGCTCCCTCAGTACTGACCATCTGACAGTGCAGCACTCCCTCAGAAGTGACCCTCTGATAGTGCAGCACTTTCTCAAAACTGGCCCTCTGACAGTGCAGCACTGCTCACCACAGACCCTCTGACAGTGCGGCGCTCCCTCAGTTTTGACCCTCTGAAAGTGCAGCACTCCCTGAGTACTGACCCTTTGACAGTGCAGCACTCTCTCAGTACTGGCCCTCTGACAGTGCGGCACTCCCTCAGGACTGACCCTCTAACAGTGCAGCACTCCCCAAGTACTGACCCTCTAACAGTGTGGCAATCTCTCTCGACTGACCCTCTGACAGTGCAATGCTCCTTCAGTACTGAGTCTCTGACTATGCAGTACTCCCTCGGTGCTGGCCCTCTGACAGTGCGGCACTGTCTCAGTACTGACCCTCTGGCAGTGCGGCACTCCCTCAGTATTGACCCTCTGACAGTGCTGCACTCCCTCAGCACTGACTCTCTGATAGTGCAGCACTCTCTCAGTACTGACCCTCTGGCAGTGCGGCACTCCCTCAGTCCTGACCCCCGACAGTGCAGCACTCCCTTTGTACTGACCCTCTGACAATGCAGCATTCCCCCAGTACTGATCCTCTGACAGTGCTGCACTCCTTCAGTACTGACCCTCTGATAGCGCAGCACTCCCTCAGTACTGAGCCGCTGATAGTGCGGCACTCCCCCACTGTAGGAGGTCAGGTATCTCTAACACAGTACACCACTGCAGGAGTTCCTCAGGATTGTGTCCTAGGCTGAACCATTTTCACCAATGACCCTCCGTCCATCAGGAGGCCAGAAGTGTGGAATTTCGCAGCTGGTTGCACAATATTCTGCACTATTCACAACTCCTCAGATATTGAGGCAGTCTGTGTCCATACACAGCAAGTCCTGGATTCAGGCTTGGGCTGTTAAGTTCCAAGCAACATTGGGTGGCACGGTGGCACAGTGATTAGCACTGCTGCTTCACCAGGGATCCAGGTTCAATACCCAGCTTGGGTCACTGTCTGTGTGGAGTTTGCACATTCTTCCTGTGTTTGTGTGGGTTTCCTAGCACACTTCAAAGATGTGTAGTTTAGGTGCATTGGCCATGTTAGATTGCCCCTTAGTGTCCCAGGATGCATAGGTTGGAGATATTAGTTGGGTAAATATATGGGGTTACTGGGATAGGGCCTAGATGGAATTGTTGTCAGTGCAGGGTTGATGGGTCGAGTGGCTTCTTTCTGCACTGTAGGGAGTCGATTTCTATGAGCATTCACAGCACACAAATGCTAGGCAATGACCATCTCCAAATAGAGAAATTTCCCCTGCCATTCAACAACATCCCCATCACTGAATCACTCACCATCAACATCCCGGGGTTTACCATTGACCAGAAACTGAACTGGACTGGTCATATCAATCCCATTGTAAAACAGCAGGTCAGAGACTGAGAATTCTGTGGTCAGTAACTCACCTCCTGACTCCCCAAAGCCTGTCCGTCATCTACAAGGCACAAGTCAGGAGTGTGATGGAATACCCGCCCCTTTTCTGGATGGGTACAGCTCCAACAACTCTCAAGAAGCTCAACACCATCCAGGACAAAGCAGCCCCGCTTAATTGGCACCCCATCCAGCACCTTCAATGTTCACTCCTTCCACCGCTACTGCACAGTGTGAGCCGTGTGTACCTTCCACAAGGTGCACTGCAGCAACTCACCAAGGCTCCTTAGACAGCACTTCCAAACCTACAACCTCTACCATCTAGAAGAGAAAGGGCAGCAGATGCATGGGAACACCAGCTCCTGCAATTTACCCTTCAAGTCACTCACCATTCTGACTTGCAAATATATTGTGATGTGGAGATACGGCGTTGAAAGAGGGTAAGCACAGTAAGAGGTTCACAACACCAGGTTAAAGTCCAACAGGTTTATTTGGTAGCAAAAGACACTAGCTTTTGGAGCACTGTTCCAAAAGCTCGTGGCTTGTGCTACCAAATAAACCTGTTGGACTTTAACCTGGTGTTGTGAGACTTCTTACTTAGAAATATACCGCCATTTCTGCACTGTCACTGGGTCAAAATCCTGTAACTCCCTGTCTGAAAATCCTGAGTGAACACCTTCACCACACTCACTGCAGCGGTTCAAGAAGGCTGCTGAACACAACTTTCTCAAGGGAAATTAGAAGCGTGCAATAAATGCTGGCCTTGCCAGCAATGCTCACATCCTGAAAATGAGCAAAATATCAACTTAATTAATTGCTTCAATCTAATGAACTCATTCCAAATATGTTTTATTTTACACAGGTGTGTGAAGTGTTCATTTTTTACATTTGACAGGCTGCAAATCATGTCTTCTATTATTTGAATACTACCCGCTGTGGATAATTGCATTTCTTGTTCAGAATTTCTCACATCAATTAAAAAGTTGCAGGAGTTGTTTGACGAGTCTGGGTAAAAGAGTGTCTAATTGTGTCCCAGAAGTTTGTAGCTTTGACGCCCCACAGAGTGTGTGTGAAAAGCCAGTGACTGTTCTATTATCTAGTCTCTAAGACGCTGACATTTCCACCGTTAAATATTAATTGTCTCAGCCATTGCTCAGTGGGCAGTACTCTCAACTCTGAGCTGGAAGTTGTGGTTTCCAGCTTCATATAATAAATATGAGCCCTGTAACCCAGGCTGAGAATCCCAGTGCCAGCATGGAGGGAGTGCTACACCTTCAGAAATGCTGTCCTTTGGATGAGATGTTAAAACAGACTCTGTCCGCCCTCTTAGAGTCAAAGTCAGAGGTCCCATGAAGAGCAGAGGAGCTCTCCCTAGCCTCCAGAACAACATTGATCCTTCTCTTGACATCACAAAATGGATTATTTGATTATTTATCAACTTGTTATTTGTGGGATCTTGCTATGTATTAATTGGCTATCATTTTTCCGACAGCAATGATTGCACATCCAAAGTTTTACATTGACTGTAAGGGGCTTTGGCTTGTCTCCCCTCAGGGGAGGCAATGGTCAAGTGGTATTATTGCTGGACTGTTAATCCAGAAACTCAGTTAATGTTCTGGGGACCCAGGTTCGAATCCCACCACGGCAGATGGTGGAATTTGAATTCAATAAAAAATATCTGGAATTAAAAGTCTACTGATGACCACGAAAAATGTTGTTGATTGTTGGAAAAACCCATCTGGTTCACTAATGTAAGGAAGACAGATTACCTCCAGGGAAGGAAATCTGCTGTCCTTACCTGGTCTGGCCGACATGTGATTCCAGAGCCACAGCAATGTGGTTGACTTCTAACTGCC
Organism: Carcharhinus amblyrhynchos; assembly: GCF_965287045.1. Lineage (NCBI taxonomy): Eukaryota > Metazoa > Chordata > Chondrichthyes > Carcharhiniformes > Carcharhinidae > Carcharhinus > Carcharhinus amblyrhynchos. The sequence goes on along the minus strand of NC_137357.1, from coordinate 13,384,127 downwards.
TTTGGGCAACTAAGGATGGGCAATAAATGCTGGTCAGCCAGTGATGCCCATGTCCCACAAATCAGCAAAAAAAAGAAATGTGCTATGGAAGTGCACCTTCTCAATCTCCCTTACATCGGTCAGAAGAGATATACAGATAATATGAAATAGTGAGTTGGGAGTATATTTTCTGGCAATAGTAATCATGTTGTGAGTTATTCGGCACATACACTTGAACTACAATTAACTATTCTGACCCAGGGTAATGAATTTCCAAAGGACATTCCCATAAGCTTTTGTTCAGTGTAATTCCTCTTTGCACATGAAGGTGATGGTTTTTTCCACGAAACGCTTTCTGTTGTGAGATTGGGACATGCTGTTGAAATAGCATTGGCGAGTTGCTGCAATGCATGCCGTACATCAAACACTTCATCCATGGTGCACCAATAGAGAGGGTGGAGACCCAGTCTTGGGGCAGGGGCAAACATCGAGTAGGTTATAATGTTGGAGGTGAGCAGGTGCCCAAATCCTATCTGAAGAAAAGGACTTGCACTTTCACCGATGGATGACAGAATTACAAGACTTTACTTTGATTTATTTTTGTCACATGTTGTCACATCTATTAACATAGTGAAAAGTATTGTTATAGAGTCATAGAGTAATAGAGGTTCGCAGCATGGAAACAGGCCCTTTGGCCCAACTTGTCCATGCTGCCCTTAAAATCCCTAAGCTAATCCCAAATGCCCGCATTTGGCCATATCCCTCTATACCCATTGTAGCTATGTAACTATCAAAATGCTTTTTCAAAGACAAAATTGTACCCGCCTCTACAATGATCTCTGACAGCTTGTTCCAGACATTCATCAACCTCTGTGTGAAAGAATTGCCCCTCTGGACACTTTTATATCTCTCCCCTCTCACCTTTAACCTATGCCTCTAGTTTTAGACTTCTCTGCCTTTGGGAAAAGATTTTGACTATCTAGCTGATTTGTGCCCCTCATTATTTTACAGACCTCTATAAGATCACCCCTCAGCCTCCAACACTCCAGAGGAACAAGTCCCAGTCTATCCAGCCTCTCCTTATAATTCAATCCGTCAAGTCCCAGGAGCATTCTAGTAAATCTTTTCTGCGCTCTTTCTGTCTGATGTTCCCTAACATCCATGCTCTTCTCAACAGTAAATACTGATGAGAAACATTCATTTAGGGTCTCACCCATCTCTTGTGAATCTGCACATTGATACCTCGTTGATCCTTAAGAGACACTACTCTCTCCCTGGTTACTCTTTTGCCCTTTATGTGTTTGTCGAAGCTCTTGTATTCTCCTTTGCCTTATCTGCCAAAACAATCTTGTGTCCCTTATTGCCCTCTTGATTTCTCTCTTAACTCTACTCCTACACCTTCTGTTTCTTGCGCGCTATACAGACAAAACATACCGTTGATCAAGAAGGAAACGAGAGAGTGCAGAATGCAGTGTTACAGTCATAGCAAGGTTGTAGAGAAAGATCAACTTAATCAAGGTAAGTCCATTCAAAAGTCTGACGGTAGCAGGGAAGAAGCTGTTCTTGAGTCGGTTTGTACATGACCTCAGACTTTTGTGTCTTTTTCCCAATGGAAGAAGATGGAAAAGAGAATGCCAGGGGTGTATGTGATCCTTGATTATGCTGGATGCTTTTCTGAGGCAGCAGGAAATATAGACAGATTTAATTGATGGGAGGCTGGTTTGCGTGATGTTCAGGGCTTCATTCACGACCCTTTGTAGTTCCGTACAGTCTTGGGCAGAGCAGGAGCCATACCAAGCTGTGATACATCCGGAAAGAATGCTTTCTATGTTGCATCTGTCAAAGTTGGTGAGAGTTGTAGCGGACATGCCAAATTTCCTTAGCCGCTGAGAAAGTAGAGGCATTGGTGGGCTTTCTGAACTATAGCATGGAGGGACCAGCACAGGTTGTTGGTGACCTGGATACCTCAGCATTGTGGCTGTACATGGTGCCATGTGTACGCAAGGAACTGGCAGTAGATCTGTGAGGTCTATCTTTGTAGTATCAGGTATTTAAAGTGTAATTTATAGTTTTATTAAATGGAATTTGCCCATTTGTTTAATTTATGTTGATTGAGTTTGACTGCAACAATAAAAGTGAAATCTGAGCCATCGATGTCTCCTGTTGGTGTTGTTTGGTCGATGTGGTTCTTTCTGATTACCGATGTCCACAGAGGTTTTAATACACAACCCTGACCATCATGCATTGTATCCATCAGTGAAAGAATTGCCATTGACCCCTTTTTACTTAAATGTTGCTCTGATCTTGAGGGCAGCCTATCTCACTTCACTTGCCATGATTCCATTCAATCCAAGAATAGGCATTTTACACTCACAATCTGCTAAGGTAGGGGCAAGAATTCAGCTACCGAAACCAAGCCTACGCAAAAAAAACCCATTAAATTTCATAGAAAGAATAACAAGTGTCTCGCTGTGGGTTTCAGCAACAATTCAATTTCATGATTTTGTCAGCGTTTAGAAAATGATTGAACTGTGCTCTACTTATCACATCAACAAGAACACCAAATTGAATTGCCTCTTCCTTCCACCATATCTCTCCCATATATCACATACAAAGAATGCTGCATCCCGGTCCTGATGTCACTGCGACGCTCTGTAACTGCAGTCACCTTGAATGTCATTCCAAAACATTTTAACTGTAATCATTCTAAGATTCTCTATGTGACAGAGAAAGTAAAAATACCATTGATATATATTTATAAAGCACCTTTAAAGCAAAAAAATGCCCCTCTCCAACATCTTTCCCCCAACCCAACTGAACACTCTGGCATAAATAGACATAAAATGGATGGGAGACCAAGGGAAAGGATCAAGCTTTGGGTTGCACTACTTCCACAGCCAGCCAGGGCTCAGTGAACGAAAACCAGGGCAGCATACACCCACACAGCACACAGCCCAGGATCGGCTGTGGCTGGGGAAGGGCATGGGGGTGATGAGGAAGGGATGGAAGAGGGCAAATAAAAAATCTGGTTTTAATCCCATTGAGCTGAGAGGGGGAAATTAGGAGCGTCACAGCCTTGTGTCCTTTTGTTAATATAACGCAGAACAAGGATTTGCATTAAATCCTCGTGACACTTACACAATATCACTGAAGGAGACTGTTGTTAAATAATAAAAGGAAATTACTAAGAATGCTGGAATCTGAAACCAAATGAGAAATGCTGGAAAATCTCAGCAGGTCTGGCAATATCTGCAAGGAGAGAAAAGAGCTGATGGTTTGAGTCCAAATGACCCTCTATCAAAGCTATAGAAAGTGGGAGATATTTATACTGCAGGGTGAGGGAATGAAAGATGAGTCATAGCCACAGAAACCAGGGAAAGTCTGCCAATGGCAGTCCACAGAGAGAAGAAAGGGTGTGAATGGCTAAATGGCAGAGAAGCTAAAATGATGCTGTTGGGGGAGGGGGACGAAAATGGATGGCACAGAGGTAAAATTTAGAAAAGGGAAAGCAAAGGGGAGAAAAGGTAAGGGAAGGGGGATGAAGTGGGGGAAAGAAAAATGAAGAAAGACAATAAAGAAATAAAAGGTAGAGAACGGTAAAAAAATTAAATAAAATAGAATGAAAACAAAGGGGTTGAGGTGGGGTAGAGCTAATCATCTGAAGTTGTTGAATTTGATGTTGAGACCGGAAGGCCATAAAGTGCCGAGCCAGAAGATGAGATGCTATTCCTCCAGTTTGCGTTCAGCTTCACTAGAATATTGCAGCAGGCCAAGGACAGATTTATGGGCATGGGAGCAGGATTGTGTGTTAAAATGGCAAGCAACTGGAAGGTCAGGATCCTGACTGCGCTCAGGCTAAAGGTGCTCAACAAAGCAATCACCCAGTCTAAGCTTGGTCCCTCCGATATAGAGGAGACCACATTTGGAATTGCGAATGCAATAGACCAAATTGAAAGAGGTCCCAGTGAAATGCTGCTTAACCTGAATGAGTGTTTTGGACCTTGGACAGAAAGCACAGAAGAGGTAAATGGGGACAGGTGTCATGCCTTCTGTAATTGCATGGGAAGGTGCCATGAGTGACGGGAGAGGTGTTGATATAGTGGTGGACTGAACTAGGTTATCCCGGAGGGAACGGTCTCTGTGGAATGCTGACAGAGGGAGTGAAGGGAAGATGTGTTTGGTGGTGGCATCATCCTGGAGTTGGTGAAAATGGCGGTGGATTATGCTTCGCATGCGGAGACTGACGGGTGAAATGTGAGAACATAGGGGACTCTATCCTTGTTCTGGGAAGGAGGAGAGGGGGTGGGGGCGTGGCACGGGAGATGGACTGCACACTCTTGAGGCCACTGTCGACAACTGAGGATGGGATTCCACGGTTGGGGAAAAAGGAGCACATATTAGAAGCACCACTTTGGAAAGTAGCATTATTGGAAAAAATGCAATGGAGGTGAAGGAGCTAAGAGAAAAGGATGGAATCCTTACAAGATGTGGGGTGTGAAGAGCTGCAGTCCAGACAGCTGTGGGAGTTAGTGGGCTTATAATGGATGTCGGTAGATAGTCTATTGCTGGAAATGAAGACAGAAAGGTCATGGAACGGAAGGGAAGTGTCTGAGGTGGACCAGGTGAAGGCGATGGAGGGGTGGAAACCGGAAGCGAAGTTGATGGATTTTTTGAAGCCTGGACGAGAGCATGTAAAATAATGTTGTTAAATCATGTTTGCTCGTTACCTCAAGAGGTTTCCCTTCTGTTAATTGATCACTGCAGTCTCTTTAAAATGTTGTGAGCTCTTCATTTAACGATGTTCGCTTTTTTCCTGGTACTTCAAAGGTGGCCCATCTTTTTCAATCAGTGTTTGCTCCTTTGATTTAAAGCTCTCATTATTGCTTTGAAATTCTTCAGTAGTCTCAACCTCCCTATTTCTGAAAGATCCTTCAGCCCCACTTTCTTCCAATTGTTTATAGTCATCTAATTCTGGCCTCTTGAGTATCTGTAATTTTTATCACTGTGATATTGATGAGCATGTCCTCAGATTCCTAGGCCAGAAACCACTCTGCCTCTCTCTGCTCCTTAAAGAGTCGTGGTAATTGAGCATAATATTAATCAGGAAATTAAAGCTGCATAATGGGTGACTTCAATTTATAAACAGGCTGGATAAACCTAATTAGGACTGACATGACAGCGAATAGATATCTGGAGTGTTGATGAGATGGGCTTCTGGAGCAGCACAAAGAGGAACAAACCAGATTGGGTGGTAGAGTGATGGTTGAGACAAAAAAAATTGAAAAGGAGATCATGGTGAAGGAAGTTCTTGGTGTGAAGTTGATCAACTCAGTGTTGAGTCCAGAAGGCTGTTAAGTGTCTTATGGGAAGATGATGTGTTGTTCCTCTGGTTTGTGTTGGGCTTTACTGGAACATTTCAGCAGGCCAGATTTGGAAATGTGGGCACGACAATAAGATGATGAGTTGAAATGGCAAGTGACAGGAAGGTTAGATTGAGAGAAGGTATTCCACATAACAGACTCCCAGACTGCATTTAGTCCCCTCAATGTAGAACAGACCGTACTGGGAGCAAAGAATGCAGCAGACCAGACTGAAAGGGGTGCAAATGAAATACTTCACATGAATGGAGTGCTTGAGACTATAAGATGCTGAGGGTTGCAAGAAAAAGTGCCATAGGAAAAGGATGAGGAATCAGGGGTGATGGAGGAGTGGAGCAGGGTGTCACAGCGGGAAGGTCTGACAGAGGTGGAGGTGAGGAGACTTGTTCCCAATTTATCACCATTTCAATAATATTTTGCCATTCTTTTTTCCAACTCAAGTCCATATTATTCTACATTTGCCAACCACTCAACTTGTCTAAATCATCTCAAAACTATACATTTGCCAACCACTCAACTTGTCTAAATCATCTCAAAACTCTACATTTGCCAACCACTCAACTTGTCTAAATCATCTCAAAACATCTGAATATGCTCCTCACCACTCACATTCCCACCACATTTTGTGTTGTCAGCAAACTATTACATTTGGTTCCCTCATCCAAATCATCGATATACAGTGTGAATAACTGGGGCCTAAGCATTGATCCCCACGGTATCCCACTAGTCACATAAGAATATAAGAACATACCACCTTCTATTCTGAGGAAGACCCACTCATTCCTAATCTGCTTCTGATCTGCTAACCAATTCTTAATCTATGACAAAATATTAACTAATCCCATTGGTATGAATTTTGAACACTCATTTACTGTGTGGAATATTATCAAAAGCTTTCTAAAAATCCAAATAAATCACATGAACTCATTCTCCCTTATCTAAAAAAAACTCCAGTAGGTTTGTCAAACATGATTTCTCTCCCATAAATCCATGCTGATGTCGATATTTTCTAAGTGACCTCTTATAACATCCTTTATGATGGACTCTAATCACTAACCGGTCTGTAATCTCCTGTTTTCTCCTTCCCTCTTTTTTCAGAATAATGGGGTCACACTTGCCATCCTCCAGTCTATTGGGACTGTTCCAGAATCAATATAATTTTGGAAGATAACAGCCCATTACTTCCATGGCCACTTCCTTGTTCTTAATTTTTGTTTTCATAGGGTGCTGATTCTTGGCCTGCGATTAACACGTTTTGCTATCTTACTTTGATGCTGCCACCAACACTGAAACACACTATCATTAACATTTACTTCCTCATGCGTCCATGAAGCTTTGTCACATCTATCGAGTTCCCACCTATCCCTGATCTCCTATTTTGTTCTATCTGCTCCATCCCTCTTAAACAGAATAAAATCCACAACATTTCTGAAGACGAGTCGTACAAACTCAAAACATTAACTCTGTTTCTCTTGTCAGAGAGGCTGCCAAACCTGCTGAGCTTTTCCAGCATTTTCTGCTTTTATTTCAGATTGCATACATCCACAGTATCTTACTTTTATTTCAGAGAGTGAACTATTTCAGATTTAATAGTTTGTGATGAGAAAAGGCTAATTATTAACCTTGCTGTCAAGAAGCCAATTGGAAATAGTGACCATAAGATGGTAAAATTTTGCATTAAGTTTGAACTTTATGACGTTCATTCTGGGTCCTAAATCTGAACAAAGGAAATTATCACAGAATCATTCAGTGCAGAAGAGACCCTTCAGCCCATTGCATCTGCACACACACATTAGAAACACCTGAACTCCCATCTAATCCCATCTGCCAGCACTTGGCCCATAGCCCTGAATGTCATGATGTGCCAAGTGCCTATCCAGCTACTTGTTAAAGGATGGGAGGCAACCCACCTCCACCACTCTCCCAAACCATCACACCCTCTGGGTAAAAAAAGATTTTCCTTTCAGCCCCCCCTAGATCTCTACCCCTCACCTTGAACCTCTGCCCCCTTGTGACTCACCCTTTAACTAAGGAGAACAGCTGCTCCTTATCCACTCTGTCCATGTCCCTCATAATCTTGTACACCTCAATCAGGTCACCCCTCAGTCTTCTCTGCTCCAACGAAAATAACCCAAGCCTATCCAACCTCTCTTCATAACTTAAATGTTCTATCCCACGCAGCATCATGGTGAATCTCCTCTGCACCCCCTCCAATGCAATCACATCCTTCCTACAATGTGGCGACCAGAACTGCACACAGTACTCTAGCTGTGGCCTCACCAATGTTCGATACAACTCCAACATGACTTCACTGCCTTTATGCCTTGATTGATAAAAGCAAGTGTCCCATATACCTTTCTCACCATCCTACTAACATGCCCTTCCACTTTCAGAGATCTAGTGGACAAACAGGCCATGGTGCTTTTGTTCCACAGAACTTCCTACCATTCATTGAGTACTTTCTTGTCAAATTACTCCTTCAAAATGTATCACCTCATACTTTTCAAGGTTAAATTCAAGGTTAAATTCCATCTGCCATTTCTCTATCCATTTGACCATCTCATCGATATCTTCTTGCAGCACAAGACACTCCGCTTCATTGTTAACCACCAGTCCAATCTTTGTGTCATCCGCAAACTTACTAATCCTATCCCCCACAGTCATCTTTGTAATTTATATAAATGATGAATAGGGAGCCCAACTGTGGTATGCCACTGGGCACTGGCTTCCAGCCACTAAAGCAGCCTTCTGTCATCACCCTCTGACTCCTCCAATTTTGAATCCACTTTATCAAATTATCCTGTATCCCATGTGAATTTACCTTCTTTATTACATCTCAAGCCTCTCAAGGCTGGAAAACCAGAACTCGGAAACTCGCTGGCCTGAGTCTCCCAGTTTTTGAGTGCTCACGACCATTCTCATGAATGAAGAACACAAGCTCAAAGTTGCCCCTGGAGTATTGTGCACAATTTTGGTTATCATATTCCAGAAAGGACATAAGTGCTGTGGAGAGAGTACAGGGGTGGTTTAGAAGAATGTTGCCAGGGTTTGAAAATTGCAGCTTTGTGGAAAGATTGGGTAGGCTGAGGTTGTTTTCCTCAGAACAGAGGAGGCTGAGGGGTCACTTGATTGAGGTGTACAGAATTTTGAGAAGCATAGACAGAGTACACAGGAAAGACATGTGTGGAAAGATCAATTAGCAGGAACAAAGAATGATGGAAGGATTAAAGGGGATATTTGGAAAAGCCTTTTTATCCAGAGAGTGGAGGTATTTGCTGCCTGTGTTGGTGATTCAGACTGAAATCCTCAACTGTTTAAAAGCTACCAGGAATGGCAGCTGAAGCCAAGTAACCAAAAATGCTATTTACTGAACACTGGAAAGCAGAATGAGAATGGTCAGACTAGTATTTTCAGCTGGTGCAGATATGATGGACTGAATGTACTGTAACATTTCTATGGATCTATGTTTTGCTGTAATTTTATAGAGCCTTAGTGAGACCTTGCCTGGAGTCTATGAATAGGCTGTTTCCCCTGGTTGGTGAGTCTCGCACAAGGGGACATAAGGATTGGTCCTTATTGATTGAGATGAGATGAGGAATTTCTTCATCAGAGGGTGCTGTACCTTTGGAATTGTCTACCCAAGAGAACTGTGGAAATTCAATTACTGAGCATATTCAAGACAGAAGTCAATAGATGTCTGGATACTAATGACATCAAAGGAAATGAGGATCATGGGGGAAATGGGGATCGTGGAGGAAATGGGGATCATGGAGGAAATGGGGATCGTGGGGGAAATGGGGATCGTGAGGTCAATGGCATAGAGGTTGATGATCAGCCATTGATCTGTTTGAATAGCAGAGCAGGCTCAAGGACCAAATGCCAACTCTTGTTCCTATATCCTTTGTTTTCCATTTAACAAGGAACAAAGAATAATACAGCACAGGGACAGGCCCTTTGGCCTCCAAGTCTGCGCTGATCACATTTATCTATTTAAACCAACCGCTTAGATCCCTCTCTTCCCTGTTTGTTCATACGCTTATCAAAATGAGTCTTGAATGTAGCAAACGTGTCTGTCTCAACCACCTACTTGGCACTGCATTCCCATCACCCTCTGCATAACTTCCCCCACACATCTCCACTGAACGTTTTCCCCCTTTACCTTGAACTTGTGCCCCCTTATAATTGTCATTTCTGTCCTGGAAAAAGCTTCCAACTGTTCACCCTACTTGTCCAAACATTTTAGCATTCTCTTTTACACTCATAGAATGTAGAACAGTACAGCACAGTACAGGCCCTTCGGCTCTCGATGTTGTGCTGAGCTATGTCCAAACCCAAGATCAAGCTATCCACTCCATATCATTCTGGTGTGCTCCATGTGCCTATCCAATAACTGCTTGAAAGTTCCTAAACTGTCTAACTCCACTATCACAGCAGGCAGTGCATTCCACACCCCCAATCGCTCTCTGAGTAAAGAATCTACCACAGACATCCCTCCTATATCTCCCACCATGAACCTTATAGTTACGCCCCCTTGTAACAGCTACATCCACCCGAGGAAATAGTCTCTGAACATCCACTCTATCTATCCCCCTCATCATCTTATAAGCCTCTATTAAGTCACCTCTCATCCTCCTCTGCTCTAAAGAGAAAAGCCTCAGCTCCCTCAACCTTTCCTCATAAGACCTATCCTCCAAACCAGGCAGCATCCTGGTAAATCTCCTCTGCACTCCTTCCATTGCTTCCACATCCTTCTTATAGTGAGGTGACCAGAACATCACACAATATTCCAAATGTGGTCTCACCAAGGTCCTATATAGTTGCAGCATAAGCTCACGACTCTCAAACTCAAACCCCCATTAATAAGTGCTAACACACTAAAAGCCTTCTTCATGGTTTTATCCAATTGATTGGCAACCTTCAGAGATCTGTGGATATGAATCCCAATCTCTCTGTTCTTCCACATTCCTCAGAACCCTGCCATTAACCCTGTAATCCACATTCAAGTTTGTCCTACCAAAATGAATCACTTCTCATTTATCAGGGTTAAACGCCATCTGTTACTTTTCGGCCCAGCTCTGCATCCTATCAATGTCTCTTTGCAGCCTACAAGAGCCCTCCACCTCATCCACTACTCTATCAATCTTGGTGTCATCAGCAAATTTACTAACCCACATGCTGGACTGTGCAATCATTAAAGACAGGATGTTTGCTCCTCTGAGAAGCTGTTTCATTGTTTCACATGAGTTGCCTTCACTGAAGATCAAATGACAGGGCAAAGTACCAGACAGACATTGCGATGCTTATCGGAGCTAGCATATCAAACATCCACGCCACACTGGGACAAACGCAACAGAATTAGGTTGGTCATGTAGCCGGAATGTCTGACACTCACTTACGAAAGCGAATCTTTTACGGAGGGTTTGAGTATGGAGTGCACTCTCTTGTTCTCAAAGTAAATGCGACAAGGACAATCTGAAGGCTTCTCTTGGGAGCTTTTTCATTGACCTCGAGTCCTGGGAGAAGTTTGCCGAGGATCACTGCACTTTATGCAAGCAAAGAAAAAAATGGTGAGGCCTCCAAGTGCGCACCAGCAGCAGCAAGAAAACACAAGGATAGGAATCCCAAAACAGCAACTTGTCCAAAACTCACCTGTGTGTGATATCCTTTCCTATTTGGAGCAGAACCTTCCAGGTGCACACTGGCCTGAGCAATCACCTACATAGCCACTGAAAGTAGTCATCTTTGCCTTAAAGGATGAACAAGGAAGATTGTCCACGACTATACATGACTGGATGTGCTTGCTGCTACTCCTCACTGAGCCAGGGTTGATCCACTGGCTTGACGGTCATGGCGTGAAAGGTAAAGTGGCCCATGAGATTACGGATCATCATGGAATACAATTCTGCTGCTTCAGATGGTCCATAGTACCTCGTGGATGGCCAGTTTTGAGAGGCTCGATTGATGCGGAATCTGTCCCATCCAGCACAATGGCAGTCACACAACATGATGGGGGTGTTGCACAAGGACTGTGCAGTGGTCACTCGGAACAAACCAGTCCTGGACAGATAAACTTGCAACTGGCAAGGATGAATCAAGTACATTTTTTGCCTCATGCTGATCCTCTAATCACTGCTGCAGACCTCGTCTGATCGAGCTGGATTGGGACTTAGTCAGCTCAGTCTGTAATGGTGCTACTGAGACCCTTGGTGATGAACAGTGGATATATTTTGTGTCCTTACTACCCTCAGTACGTCTCCCAAGTTGTACCTGGGGAGGTGATGGCCGAATGGTATTATTGCTAGTCTATTAATCCAGAAACTCAGCTAATGTTCTGGGGAGCCAGGTTTGAATCCCACCACTGCAGATGATAGAATTTGAATTCAGTGAAAAATATCTGGAATTAATAATCTACTGATGACCATGAAACAAACCACTGTTGATTGTTGTAAAAATACATCTGGGTTACTAGTGTTTTCCTTCTTTATGGAAGGAAATATGATGTTCTTACCTGGTCTGGCCTACACGTGACTACAGAGCAATGTGGTTGACTCTCAAATGCCCTCTGAACAAGGGCAACTAGGGATGGGCAATAAATGTTGAACATGTCCCACAAATTAATTTTAAAAACATGGATGAATACTGATTCATCAGCTGAGTGGGGAGGGCCAGTAGGTGATAATCAGCAGGAAGTTTCCTTGCCCATGTTTGATTTGAAGCCATGGCCCCCATCTGGTTCACTAATGTTCTTTAGGGAAGGAAATTTGCTGTCCTTACCCGGTCTGGCCTACACGTGACTCCAGAGCCACAGCAACGTGGTTGACTCTCAACAGACCTCTGAAATGGCCGAGCAAGCCACTCAGTTGTATCAGTCGCTACCTCACCACCATCTTCTCAAAGGCAAAGTAGGGATGGATAATAAACGCTGGCCAGTCACCAATGCCCATGTCCCACAAATTCATTTCAAAAAAGACTTAATGGGGTCTGGAGTCAATGTTGAACACTCCCAAAGCCACTTGTTCCAGACCATATAATACGGTGCTACTGCTCTGTTGGATCTGTCCTGCCAATGGAACAGGACATGCCCGGGGATGGTGGTGGAAGGATTGGCTGAAAGGTACAAGTCTGTAAATTTGTTCCTTGACTTGTCTCTGATGAACTAATAGCAAAGGGGTGAAATAAAATTTTTATAACAATACAATTAAAGCCTAGCAGTGACTCTGACAACTGTTTACCTGTTAAATACAACTCCTCATGCTGTTCCTATTAGTGCTAAAGTTTTCCCACTGATATATTGGCCCCAGCAGTGCCTTGTGCTTGCTGGAAAAGCATCCCACTGCTTCGTACTGAGAAAGAGAGAGAGAGAGAGAGAGTGAAAAAACAAGCCTCAACCATTTCCAGACTTTCTTTCCAGAGCAAAACCAGCTGGAAAAATCTGGGTAAGCCAGCTGTCATTAATAACAAATAGCCATGGGGCTTATAGTGTCAGTGAAGATCAGGGTGTTGTTAAACCACATTTTTTAAAAAAGCTACTCTTTCTGGTGTGTGTGTGTGTGTAGGGGGGGTGGTGGATAAACAACAGAACAGGACAAATTCAAAGGAGCCCTTGTGGTGGGAAAATGTCTCTTTCTCCCTCCCCCTGTCTTTCCATCTCCACAACATTCATCTTAAAAAAATAAAATCTCAGCGCGAGATGCTTTACGGCTCCTTTTGATCTGATGATTGATGGGCTCTTGGCAGCAAAGTGAAGCCGCGGCGATTCCTCGCCAAGGTTTGTGTCAGGGCTGATGTGGGCGGAATCTGTGACAGAAGTAATTTCTCCTCCTGCAGAATTTCATCAACTGTGTACTCACTCGGCTTGTCCCCCCTGGGCTCAGCGCTCTCAGCTTTGACAGGTAGATTTATTAGGTCTGAAATTTGTACAAATCAGATGTCATTCACGCCACCTCGTCAATGTGTCAGTGTGAGGAGGCCTGAGGGGTGAAACAAGTCTGGGAGCTGGGGGAGGTGTCAGAGGCAATGCCAAGGTTTTCTGAAAAATAAAGTCTTGCATTTACCTCACACCTTTCACAACCTCAAGGAGTCCCAAAGTGCTGCACAGCCATTCTTCTTCTTAACTGCAGTCTCTTGCAATGTTGGAATGTTGCAGCCAATTTGCAGACAGCAAGCTCTGAGAGTCAGCAATGAGATAATGACCAGACCACTTGTTTTTAACAATATTGGTTGAAGGCTAACTATTGGCCTCAGGACAGCAGAGAAAACTACTTTTCGTCGAGTAAAGGCAGACAAATTTCAGGCAGAATTTTTCACTGTTAAACAATCCCAACCTGCCACCGAAATGTCAATCTTGAGCGGTTGTAACTCACATGGCACAAATTAAGACGGTTTATCTGGTTGAGTGAGTAAACGTCAATACAAAGTGTCAATGCACCCGTGGCTGTTTAGAAAGTTGCGTGTACATTTAGGCCCCCTTCAGCCTAAACTGTCTTGCTGCTCATAGCCGTCCCTGCATCGAAAAATTCCTTTGAAATGAAATATCAGTCATGATAATTCTTTTTCTCTCTACTTCAAAAGGGAAAGTGAACTTCTGCCTCAGGAAGAGGATATGTTTAAAGAAGGGCACAGCCGACATGTTATTGAGAATTTTCCTGCCTTGTTTCCCGGTTGGTTTGTTGCTGTGTTTTTGTTGCATGTGAAAGGGTGAACAGGTTGTGGTCTTTTCTCTAGAAAAACAGAATGACCCCATCAAGGATTTTTAAACTTATGAAGCAGCTTGATAGGTTAGATAATGAGAAAATGTTTACACCTGTTGGGGTGATCAGAGATCGGGGCCATGAATATCATATATTTACTACTAAGACAAATAAGAAATTCAGGAGAAATTGCTTCACTCTGCTAATGGTGAGATCGTGGAATACTTTATCATGAGTAGTAGAAGAGGTGATAAGCATAGTCGCATTTATAAATACACGAGAAAGAAATATATGTTTATCCTGATAGAATTAAAAAGGGTGTGAACATAAGAACATAAGAAATAGGAGCAGGAGTAGGCCATCTAGCCCTTCGAGCCTGCCCCGTCATTCAATAAGATCATGGCTGATCTGTCGTGGCTCAGTTCCACATTCCCACCCTCTCCCCATAACCCTTAATCCCCTCGCTTATCAAAAACCCATCAACCCGCGTCTTAAAAATATTTAGCGAGGCAGCCTCCACCACTTCGACGGGCAGAGAATTCCAGAGATTCACCACCCTTTGAGTGAAGAAGTTCCTCCTCAACTCCGTTCTAAACCGCCCCCCCTTTATCTTGAGGCTGTGCCCCCTAGTCCTACTGTCCTTTCTGAGCGGGAAGAGCCTCTTCACCTCTATCCTATCCATCCCATTCATCATCTTATATGTCTCAATGAGATCTCCCCTCATTCTTCTAAACTCTAACGAGTACAAGCCTAGTTTATTCAGCCTCCCCTCATAGCTCAACCCCCTCAACTCCAGTATCAGCCTAGTAAACCTCCTCTGCACTCCCTCCAAGGCCAAAATATCCTTGCGTAAGTGCGGCGACCAAAACTGCACACAGTACTCCAGCTGCGGCCTCACCAATGCCCTATACAGCTGCAGCAAGACCTCCCTACTTTTATATTCAATCCCCCCCGCTATGAAGGCCAGCATCCCATTCGCCTTCCTGACCACCTGCTGCACCTGCAGGCTGGGTTTTTGCGACTCATGCACAAGGACCCCAAGGTCCCTCTGCACCGTCGCCTGCTGCAGTTTTTCGCCACGCAAGTAGTAGTCCTTCCTACCATTATTCCTACCAAAGTGGACCACCTCGCACTTGCCAACATTAAATTCAATTTGCCAGTTCCTGGCCCATTCACCCAGCCTATCTAGATCCTTCTGCAGACTCTCCACACCGTTCGCGCAATTTGCCGTTCCACCAATCTTGGTGTCATCAGCAAATTTCGACACCATACACTCGGTTCCCTCCTCCAGATCATCTATATAAATGGTAAATAGCTGAGGCCCCAGCACCGACCCCTGGGGCACTCCACTAGTCACCATCCGCCAATCCGAATAGCACCCATTAACCCCCACTCTCTGCCTCCTATTTGACAACCAATCCTCTATCCACGCTAACCCCTACCCCCAACTCCATGCCCCCTTACCTTCTGCAATAACCTCTTGTGAGGTACCTTGTCAAACGCCTTCTGAAAATCAAGAAAGACCACATCCGCCGGCTCTCCTCTATCCACCGCCCTAGACACATCCTCATAGAACTCCAATAAATTTGTCAGACACGACTTCCCCTTAACGAAACCGTGCTGCGTCTGCTCTATCAAGCAATCCCCCTCAAGATGCCTCGCTATTTCCTCCTTGATGACGGATTCTGCACCTTTCACAGATAATCAAAGCCCCAAAGTGTGTTACAATTAAATTATTTTTGATGTTTCTAGAAGTGTAATCACTGTTGTGTTTAGGAAAAGAAAAAGCCAATTTGTGCACAAGGAGCTCTCAGAAATAGCAAAGGATAGTCACTGTTTTAGTGATGTTGATTAAGAGTCATTGTGGCTAAAACGTCATGGATAACATCCCATGCTGCTCTTCAGAATAAAGCCTTGGAATCTTTTATAATAATGATGTGCAGATGCCAGCATTGGACTCGGGTGAACACAGTAAGAAATCTCACAATACCAGCTTAGAATCCAACAGGTTTATTTGGTAGCACAAGCCACAAGTTTTCGGAGTGCTGCCCCTTCATCAGGTGAGTGCACTCATTTGATGAAAGGGCAGCACTCTGAAAACTTGTGGCTTGTGCTACCAAATAAACCTGCTGGACTCTAACCTGGTGTTGTGAGACTTCTTACTATCTTTTACAGCAAGCTTGAGAGGGCAGACAGGGCCTCAGCATAATATCTTATTTGCAGTATAGTACTTCCAACAGTTCAGTACCCCCTCAGCACTTCATCGGAGTGTCAGCCTTCATTTTTGTGCTCAGGTCTCTGGAGTAGAACTTGAATCCACAATCTTGTGACTGAGGCAAGAGTGCTGCCAACTGAGTCACAACTGAGGTGTGAGAAGGTTTAAGTGGAGCACGAACACCAGCACAAACCTGTTCGACCAACATAGTCTGAAATGGAGAGACTTTCAGGATATTATGTCCATGGAGTGCTCATTGCAGGATATTAGTCTGTGTTGAAAAACAAGCTAGCCAAGGTTTCCCCTCGAGTGCCTTGGGTTGCTTTCTCCCCACTCCAACCTTCCTGCTCCCCTACTCACATACACGTTCTCTCTGTAATGAAATATTTTCTAGTATATCTCATACATATTTAAATCTGCATTGATTTGCCCTCTTGCTTTTCTGAACTCCCACACCAACATTTATAGTGGCAGTTATCTATGTCAACACATCACGCTGCAGCCAAGGGTGCGGCAGTGTGATTATGGTGTCACATCTGCCAGTTCCCAATTCTGCATCTGCTCTCTGTTTCCTGACAGTCTCACTGGCCCACGATGGCTTACAATTTGACAACATCTTGAGATTTAAATTTTTCAAATTCTTCCATTACCTTGCATCTCCATGAGCTTTGAAATCTCCTCCAGCCCCATACAACCTCCCAAGGTCTCCTTGATCATCCTGGCTTTTTAGCATTCCAATATTGGAAGCCATGCCTTTAACTCTCAAGGCCCTGAGCTCTCGGAATCCCTTGACCTTTCTCTCTCATCTTTTACAAGTGTTATTAAAAGTTACATCTTCTTGGTCTAATGCGGTTCAATATGTCTGATTTATGTTCAGCACAAGTGATTTGGGACATTTGACATATCTGAAAGTTGCTGTGAGACACGTAGCAGATTTTAGAATATTCTGGTTCTGCCTTTTCCTCCCACGTCAATACTTTTCCATTGCCAACAGGGCAAGGCCCTTTTGGTACCTGAGCAGTCTGACTAACATTCAGGCCACTTTGTATTCCTCCTCCCATCCCCGTGGCCACTGCAGCTCGTGTGCTGTGCGGAGTGAGAGGGAATCTGGCCCCGTTTCAAATCAGCTTCATCTTATACATCTGGAGCTCATATCCCAAAGTCAATTAGTCATTTTCTTGCCGTTTGAGGATTCATTTATCATCCAGAACATGGCGCAAACAATTTGAGAAATGAAAGGCAGGGGCGTTTAACGTCAAGCAACTTTGAAATAAATCATTTTCACATGTTTTGTTTTAATCTGCTCCCGCACCCCCTCCCCCCAGTGCAACCCCCCATAAACACTCGACCAGTGACTTGGACTCCTGACAAGTAGAAGCCCAGTTTAGATTCTGCTGCTTGACGTAACCAAGCTTGCCTTGTCTCATTGATCAGCGTAACGCTCACAAGTTAGTCATAAGGGCTCTTGACTGATCTGTTTAACAACATTTCACAATCATCAGAGGATCGAGGAACACTGAGTGCTTTAAGAAGTCACTCTTTCAATGCCCTTTTGTTCCAATGTATCAGCAAGGTATTCTGGGTTCCCTTGCATCCACTATTTTCCTGCCCCCTTGTTGCCAAGTGCAAACCCAATTTTCTTTGGTGCCTTGTGTCTTGCCAGGAATATCTCAATGTCCTTCCTTCCACAGCCTCTTCCATTTGGGTTTGATAAGTGACCTGACCCGGCTGTTCTACACCATGTTCAACATTTGCAGATTGGTTCACCTTCTGCTCAAAACACAAGGCTAGTTTGAGACTCAAAATAGCCCAGTTGAAGCATTTCACTTCCCCAGTGTGGCTTGGATCCAGTTTCCTTCATGATTCTTCGTCATGTTGTGTTGCAATTGAACCAATGCATCTTTGAATATGTCTGGAACAAAGAACCTATAGAACAGGAAAGCTTTTCAACCTATCTTCATCCTGTCAGAATAATTCAGAACAATCTCAATGACTCCTGCAAATTCCAGGATATTCACCTCTCTTACTCAATGCAGGAGTCAACACATTCCAAACACTGGGCACTCTCTGAAGAAATTGGTCATGTCACTCCCAAAGTGACTCTGTTGTGTACTCATTTGAAGCTGTCCCTGCTTGTCCAATTGTTTAATTTAATATTCCAGGTTGATGTTCTCCACCCCTTAGCTCTGTTGTACCCCACCATGAAATCATCTCTCAGACACTTCCTTTCCAGACTGAACATCTTTAGTCATTAATCAGAGGCTGGGCAATTGGGGCAAGATTATCGATTTATTCCTGATGTTCTCACTTGTTTCTTAACCACAACAACTCTCAATTCCCATTCTCTTATTCTTAATATCCCAATCACTCTCCCCCTCACTTCCTGTACCCTTTAACATCCCACTCACTCTCCCCCTCACTCCCTGCACCCTTTAACATACCACTCACTCTCCCCCTCACTCCCTGCACCCTTTAATATCCCAATCAATCCCCCCTCACTCTCTGTACCCTTTAATATCCCACCCACTCTCCCCCTCACTCCCTGCACCCTTTAATATCCCACTCACTCTCCCCCTCACTCCCTTCACCCCTTAATATCTCACCCACTTTCCCCTCACTCCTTGCACCATTTAATATCCAACTCACTCTCCCTCTCATTCACTACACCCTTAGATCAGTTGGAGACTTGGGCAGAGAGATGGCAGATGGAGTTTAATCCAGACAAACATAAGGTTTTGGATGGTCTAATTCAAATAGGAAATATACAGTTAAAGGCAAAACCCTTAAGAGTATTCTTAGGCAAAGGGACCTTGGAGTACACTTACAGTGCAATACAGATGGAGAAGGTAGTCAAGAAGGCATAAGGCATACTTGCCTTCATTGGTCGGGTCATTGAGTTTAAAACTTGGCAAGTCATGTTGCAGCTTTATAGAACCTTAGTTAGGCCACATTTGGAACATAGGGCCTGATTTTACCAATTGGAGCCTAAGGGCTGGATCCGGACGTAAAATGGATCCGAGCCTGGAATTCTCGTTCCAGCGCACCGATATGCTTTTTGCCGGTTCCGATCCAGTCCGTGCTGTGGGTGGGGCTTAGTGCTGCCAGAACGATCAGAGCTCTGAACTGCACATTGCACAGTTCGAAAAAAATCTGAAACAACTCACCTGGGTGTGAAAGACAAAACAGAGAGAGCCGGGGAGAAGGGGGAATGTGCTGCGATTGGACCCCCCTGGGAGGCAGGCCTCCCCCCCCCGCTCCCCGCCCTGGATCAGACCCCCCTTAGGAGGCAGGCCACCCCAGCAAAACCCCCCTCCCCACCCCAGCCCTGGGAATCAGGCCCCCCTCGGCAGATCCACACCACCCCCTGCAATCAGACCCTTCCTGTGGTGCAGGCTGCCCCTCGGCAGAGCACACCCCCAACCTACCTCCATCACTACTCTCCCTCCACCAGCAGGGCCAGGAAGGTGCTGCAGGGTGTCCAATGATTGCAGTTCAGAAGGATGGTGGAAGGAGAGCAGCGATGGAGATAGGTTGGGGATGAGGGGGCCTGCCTCCCAGGGAGGATTTGATCACTTGAGGGCCGGGGGAGGTGTTGCCGAGGTGGTTAGCAGGGGGTCTGTGAAGGGTGTTCGAGGAGGACGGGCTTCAGAGGTTCCCTTGCAGTATAGGAAACTGCTTTAGATTTTTATTCTGCAAGTTGATAACAGCGCAGATCCGGAACGGGTCTGAAGATGGTAAAATGGGATTTGGCGGGAGAGTTGGGCGCGCGGTTCATTAATTGGATTTAAATGCATGCTAATGCTAATGCATTTAGATCGTCTGGCCACCCAATTCGGGCGCAACCAGACCCGCGCCCAAATCAGGTGTCGGTAAAGGCGCAATCCACTCAGAGTCAGGTGCAGATCATGTTACAGGCCCGACGCCCGAATTCACTGCGATTTCGCACCCGAAAAAGGGGACGAATTTTTGGTAAAATCAGCCCCATCGTGTTCAATTCTGGTTGCCACACTACCAGAAGGATGTGGAGGCTTTGGAGAGGGTACAGAGAAGATTTACCAGGATGTTGCCTAGTATGGAGGGCATTAGCAATGAGCAGAGGTTGGAGAAACTTGGTTTGTTCTCTTTGGAATGACAGAGGTTGAGGGGTGACTTGATAGAAGTCTACAAGTTTATGAGAGGCATGGACAGAGTGGATAGTCAGAAGCTTCTTCCCAGGGCGGAAGATGTGAGGGGCAAGGGTTAAAGGATATGTACAAGACAGATTTTTTACACAGAGGGTGATGGGGGCCTGGAATTCGTTGCCGGGGGAGGTAGGGGAAGCGGATACGGTAGTGACTTTTAAGGGGCATTTTTACAAATACATGAATAGGATGGGAATAGAAAGATATGGTCCCTGGAAGGGTAGGGGGTTTTAGTTAAGCCGGGCAGCATGGTTGGTGCAGGCTTCGAGGGCTGAAGGGCCTGTTCCTACGCTGTAATTTTCTTTGTTCTTTGTTAATATCCCATCAAGTCTCATGCCTCTCCCCCTGACTCCCCAGACCCATTAATATCCCACTCACTCTCCTCCCTCACTCCCTGCTCTCTTTAATATCCCACTCACTCTTCCCCTCACTCCCCTCACCTTTAATATCCCACTTACTCTCCTTCACTCCTCGCACCCCTTTTATATCCCACTCACTCTCCCTCACTCCCTGCATCCTTTAATATCCTACTCACTCTCCCCCTCACTCCCCACACTCTTTAATATCCCATCACTCTCCCCTCACTTTAATATCTCATTCACTCTCCCCCTCACTCCCTGCACCCTTCAATATTCCGCCCACTCTCCCCTCACTCCTCGCACTCTTTAATATCCCACCACTCTCCTCATCACTTCCTGCTCCCTTTAATATCCCACTCACTCTCCCTCACTCCCTGCATCCTTTAATATCCTACTCACTCTCCCCCTCACTCCCCACACTCTTTAATATCCCATCACTCTCCCCTCACTTTAATATCTCATTCACTCTCCCCCTCACTCCCTGCACCCTTCAATATTCCGCCCACTCTCCCCTCACTCCTCGCACTCTTTAATATCCCACCACTCTCCTCATCACTTCCTGCTCCCTTTAATATCCCACTCACTCTCCCCATCACTCCCTGCACCCTTTAATATCCCATCTACTCTCCCCCCGCTTCCTGCATCTCCTCACTGCCCACACTTTAATATCACACTCATTTCCCCCCTCACTTCCCGCACCCTTAATATCCCACTAAGTCTCATCCCACTCTCCCCCTTACTCCCTGCACCCTTTAATATCCCATTCAGTCTCATCCCACTCTCCCATTCTACCATTAGTATCCCACCCAATTTAATCTCAACCAACACCTCATTCCCTGCACCCTTTATTATCCCACCCAGTCTAAACCCACTCTCCCCTTATTCCGCACAACTTTAATATCCCATCTGCTCTCCCCCTCACTCCCTGCACCCTTTAATATCTCTCCCTCTCATTCTCTGCACCCTTTAATATCCCACACAGTCGAATCCCGTTCTCCCACTCTCCTACCCCATTAATATCCCGCTGTCCCAATCATTCCCCGCATCTTTTAATATCCCAACCAGTCCAAATCTATTCTCCCGCTCACTTCCCACACGCTTAAAAAGCCACTCTGTCTTATCTCAAGTTCCCCCTGACTTTCACATTAACGAACTCAGGAAACCAGAATTTGCCTCAGAAAATTATTTCACTAAACATAACACCACTGTCAGGTATGTCGTATTAAAGGGACAATCTCAAAGTTTCTCCCAACTCTCCAGCAGAGGTTCACCATTCTCTGCCATGAAAACATGCAGTGTCCTTTGATAATTTGCACAGGGGCATGGTGACACAGTGGGTTAGCACTGCTGCTTCACAGCGCCAGGGACCCTGGTTTGATTCCTGGCTCAAGTCACTGTCTGTGGAGAATCTGCTCATTTCTATGGGTTTGCTCCCACAATCTGAAAGATGTGTTGGTTCGGTGCATTGGCCATGCTAAATTCTTCCTCAGTGTACCTGAACAGGCGATGAAGTGTGGCGACTGGGGGATTTTCGCAATAACTTCACTGCAGTGTTAATGTAAGCCTAGTTGTGACAGTAATAAATAAAACTAATCGTTCCACTCTGTCTTAGTTTTCAGATTCAATTGACAAGGCACACCTTCAGACATTTCCCTAACCCTCAAGGTCATGACAGCCCTGATTATCCAGAATTCTGGGACTTCCTGTCCCTGACCCTTTTAAACAGTTTCATCATTAGAAATATAGAAACGAGGAGCAGAAGTAGGCTATTCGGCCCTTCACACCTGCTCCACCATTCATTCTCCCCATATCCCTTGATCCCTTTAAGCCCCAAGAGCTATGTCTAATTTCTTCTTGAAATCACACAATGAATAAATGTTTTTTTATTTCACAGTGTCCCTACAGTGCAGAAGGAGGCCATCTGGCCCTTTGACTCTCCACTGACTCTCTTGCAGAGTATCTTACCCAGACTGTCTCCTCCACCCTATCCCCATAACCCCACACACTTACTATAGCTAATCCCCTAATCTGCACATCTTTTGGACTGTGGGAGGAAACCGGAGCACCTGGAGGAAATCCACACAGACAGGGGAGAGCGTGCAGACTCCACACATACAGTGAGCCGAGACAGGAATCGAACCTGGGTCCCTGGTACTGTGAGGCAGCAGAGCTAACCAGTGTGTCGCCCTTCTCTCCCCCATAGACAGCCACAAAAGGTGCTTTGGGAATGCAAGAAATCCTGTCCTCCTGTTGATTTGGAGGGTTGGAGAGAGAATGGGAGCAGAGGCCAGCTTTGAGTACTTTCTGTTTAGAGGACTGCTCAAGCAGATGATCCAAGTGTTCAGTGAATTGTTCGAACCAATTTCCACTAGTTCACCACAAGGTAGGGAAATTTCTGTTACTCCACTGATTCTACCTGATTCAGTGGCAGCAATACTTTCATTAAGTTATGGAAATCAGTCTCTTATAAAGTTAAGTGTCAGAATAAAGATAACACACTGTATATCACAATTACAAATTTCACTGTCACCCATGAACCATGCAAATATTTGATGTTAACTGTCACTCCCTGTATTTATTTCTGTGGTCAGTCAATTCATGTTGGGGGAAGCATAAGAAAAGGAGGAGCCATTCAGCCTCTCGAGCCTGTCAGAAAGGAACAGGAAGAAAATTAATTCAGTCATCAACTGTCTTACACAGGAGCTGTAAGCCATTTGGCCCTTTCAGCCTTTTTATTGGGAATAGTAGGAGGTCATCCAGCTCATTAAACCTGTAACTGGAAGAGCAAGAAGCCATTCAATTTCACTGGCTTTCTTCATCATTCAATCAGTTCAGGGATGATTCAAAGAACAAAGGACTGCTCAGCACAGGAACAGGCCCTTCGGCCCACCAAGTCTGCGCTGACACAGATGCCTCTCTAATCTAATATTTTCTTGCCTCTATGTGGCCCATATCCCTCTATTCACTGCCTATTCTTGTATTTGTCCAGATGCCTCTTGAACGTTGTTATAGAATCTGCTTCCACCACCTCCTCCAGACATTCACCACCCTCTCTGTGAAAAACTTGCCTTTTCCATCTCTTTTAAACTTTCCCCTCTCAACTCTCAACCTATGCCCCCAAGTAATTGACCATTTGACCCTGGAAAAAAGACTCTGATGATCCACTCTATCCAAGCTGATCATAATCTTGTAAACCTCTATCCGGTCCCCCTCATTCTCTGATGCTTCAATGAAAACAATCCAAGTTTATTCAACCTTTCTTCATAGCCCATATCCTCTAACCCAGGCAACATCCTGGGAAATCTCTTCTGCACCCTTTCCAATACATCAACATCCTTCTGGTACTGTGGTGACCAGAAGTGTACGCAATGCTCCAAATGCAGCCTAACTAAAGTCTCATGCAGCTGCAACACGACTTTCTAATTCCTATACTCAATGTCCCAACCGATGAAGGCCAGCATGCTCTACACCTTCTTGACCAGCTTGTCCAGCTGAGTTGCCACCTTCGGAGAATTGTGGATCTGTATCCCTAGATCATCTCGGTATGCTGATATTTCTAAGGGTGCTACCATTTTCTGCAGCAAACCTTCCAAATCACATCACCTCACATTTGTCTGGGTTAAATTCCATCTGCCATCTTTTGGCCTAGATCTCCAGCTGATTTACATCGTGTTGTATCCTCTAACAATCCTCCTCACTATCCGCTACTCCCAAATTTTTCTATCATCATTTACTAATCAGACTATCTACATTTTCCTCCAAATCAATTGTATATATTCCAAACAACAGAGGCCCCAGCACTGATCCTTGTGGAACACCACTTGTCACAGGCCTCCAGTTAAAAAGGTACCCTTCCACTGCTACTCTCTGCTTTCTATGCCCAAGCCAGTTTTGTATCCATCTTAACAGCTCACCTCGGATTCCACATAACTTTACCTTCTTTATCAGCCTGTCATGAGGAACCTTATCAAAGGCTCTACTAAAGTCCATAGATATAACATCCACTGCCCTGCTAAATTTTCTTTGTCACTTCCTCACAGAAGTCAATCAAGTTTGTGAGACATGACCTCGGTGCAGGCTTGGTGAGCCGAAGAGCCTGTTCCTGTGCTGAACTGTTCTTTGTTCTTTGAATAATCCCTGATCTGATTGAATGATGGAGAAAGCCAGTGAAATTAAAAGGCCTCTTGCTCTTCCTAAGGACAGGTTTAATGAGCTGGATGGCCTCCTATTGTTCCTAAGTAACAGGCTCAAAGGGCTGAATGGCTTACAGCTCATGTGTAAGGCAGTTGTGAGACCTCCCCTTCACAAAACCATGTTGCCTATTGCTAAAAAGCGTATTGTCTTCCAGGTGAGTACATCCTGTCCCTAAGAATCTTTTCCAACAATTTCCCCACCACTGATTCAACTCCAAAGACAACCCTTACTCCATATCTCTTGGTACCCTTAGCCACAACCCTTAACCAACAAGTACATCATGTTAAAAGTTTCAGTTTGCCCCAGCTGTTTAGGTGAGAGATTTCCAGATTTCCACTACATTTAGTGTAAAGAAGTGTTTCCTGACAATGTAGCTCGATTTTTATCATGTTATCCTAATATTCCAAACATGCCCACCAGAGAAGTAGCTTTCTTGTCCCTGATCTATCCAATCCTTTTCACATTTTCAACACTTGAATCAGGTCATTCCCCCAACCTTTAAAACTCCAGGGAATACAATTCTTGCCAGCACAAGTGCTGCACACTGACTAAATCCAATTAGAGAGAATCAAACCATCTCCCCTTGACATTCAATGACACTACCATTGCTGAATTCCCAACTGTCAACTTTCAGCGGGGTTACCACTGATCAGAAATTGAACTGGACCCAGCCATATGAATAAAGTGGCTGCAAGAGCAGGTTAGAGGCTCAGAATCCTGCAGTGAGTAACTCACCTTCTGACTCTCCAAAGCCTGTCCAACATCTACAAGGCCCAAGTCAGGAATCCTAAGTGCTGCCTGCTACAGAAACCTGAGTTCCAGATTTCAAAGCTGGAGTGGCAGCTAAATTCTGTGAGGATAAGAGCCATATGGACAGCACACTCAGAGAAATGCTCACAGCTCAGCATGAGGGTCTGTAGGCAGAAAGGGAATGGGTGGCCATCAGGCAGTCCAAGACAATTGGGCGGGTAGTGCAGAAGTCCCCTGGGGTCCTGTGCAGAGATTAGATTTCCATTTTGGAAGGCGGTGAGGGTGCTGGTTCCTCAGAGGAGGGCAGTCAGAGACAGGTTTGTGGCATCATATATGGCTCGGTTGTACAGGAGGGGAGGGAGAAGAAGGAAAGAGCAATAATGATAGGGGATTCATTAGTTCAAGGAAGAGACAGGCATTTTTGTCCATTGACATGGATTCAGGACGGTACGTTGCATCCTTGGTGCCAGGGTCACAGAGCAGCTGCAGGGCATTTTCCTGGAGGAGATTGGGAGTGGCCATTGTGTCATTACGTCTGGAATAATGTTAAAAAAGGAAATCCAAAATCAAAATAATTAACTGGGGCAAAGCCAACATTAATCAGGCAGAATGGGAGGCCATAGCACAGTGGTATTGTTACGAGACTAGTAATCCAGAGACCCAGGGTAATGTTCCAGGGAGCTGGGCTTGTATCTCAATCACAGCAGATTCAAGAAAAATCTTGAATTAGAAATTGAATAATGACCGTGAAACCATTGTTGATTGCAGTAAAAACTATTTGGTTTCCAAATGTCCTTTAGGAAAGGAAATCTGATGTCCTTAGAAGAACATAAGAACTAGTAGCAGGAATAGGCCATGGCCCCTTGAGCCTTCTCTGCCATTCAATAAGATCATGACTGATCTTTTCGTGGACCCAGCTCCACTTACCCTCCTGCTCACCACAACCCTAAATTCCTTTGCTGTTCAAAATATTATATATCCTTGCCTTAAAAACATTCAATGAGGAAGCCTCAACTGCTTCACTGAGCAGGGAATTCCACAGATTCACAACCCTTTGTGTGAAGAAGTTCCTCCTCAATTCAGTCCTAAATCTGCTTCCCCTTATTTTGAGGCTATGCTTCCTAGTTCTAGTTTCACCTGCCAGTGGAAACAACTTCCCTGCCTCTACCTTATCTATTCCCTTCATAATCATATATGTTTCTATAAGATCTCCCTGATTCTTCTGAATTCCAATGAGCATAGCCCCAGTCTACTCAGTCTCTCCTCATAATCAAACCCTGCCAACTCCGGAATCAACCTATTGAATCTCCTCTGCACCCCCTCCAGTGCCAGTATATCCTTTCTCAAGTAAGGAGGCCAAAACTGTACACAGTACTCCAGGTGAGGCCTCGCCAGCACCTTATACAGCTGCAACCTAATCTCGCCGTTTTTAAAACTCTATGCCTCCAGCAATGAAGGACAAAATTCCATTTGCCGTCTTAATTACCCTCTGCTGCACCTGCAAACCAACTCCTTGTGATTCTTGCACAAGGACACCCAGGTCCCTCTGCACAGCAGCATGCTGCAATTTTTTACCATTTAAATAATCGTCCATTTTGCTGTTATTCCTACCAAAATGGATGACCTCACATTTGCATTTATATGGTCTGGTGCACATTTGACTCTAGACTCACAGCATTGTGGTTGTCTCTTAACTGCTCTCTGAAATGGCCAGGCAAGCCACTCAGTTCAAGGGCAGTTAAGGATGGACAATAAATGCCGAGCTGGCTAGCCAAGCTCACATCCCTTTAAAGAAATTATCAAAATCCTTGGAATTGTTGCTGGGTCAACATCCTGAAACTTGCTTGTACCTACCTGACAGGGACTTGAGCAGTTTGGGAAGATGGCTCACCACCATCTACTTTGGGATGGGCAATAAATGCTGACCTAGCCCACATTCCAAGAACGAATCTGAAAAAGGTTCCTGCAGTCTGTCCTCACAATTTAATCCTTAAAGTCCCTGTATCATTTGGGGTGAAGACTGGGGCCCTGGCTGTCCACACTCCTGATCCTTATAAGGCACATTACATTTGGCTTAGTCTTAAATTAGATGCTAGACAAAGGAAAGAAAGAACACTCCATCAATGGTGACTAAGATCAGTAAAAAGAGTGGATTTAGGATGGGGAGTCTAAACTGAGCAGTAATTAGATGTGATTAACCATGTAGGATGGCTTCAGGGCAAGTTGCACAAAGTATCGTTGTGTCTTGAAGTTTAATGTGACCTTCTCTGACTCACTGAGTATGTAATTGCTTCTTGTTGTTTGGGATATTTTAGTTTTTTCAAATGTGATTATGTCTCCTGCCTTCCTAAATTCCCCCATCCAACATCACATCACAGCTAACAAGAAACTACAGATAACACTTTAATGAGTCTGCTGGATAAAATCAGACAAGGAATTAAAGTAACACGTTTGAAAAATATCCAAAATTCCTCTCAAGTACAGGCAACAAAGGCTGCCCACAAAATTCTTCTTGTCAAACATTTGGTAATTGCTGTCAGATGAGTAAAGAAAGAACTCGTATTTGTACAAAGCCTTTCATGTCCTCAGGACATCCCATAGAGCATCACACATGATGAAGTGCTCTTTGAAGTTTGAATTCCCTCCTTTTTGTCTTAGAAGGGAAATGTTCCTTTTGTGCCCTGTCAGAGGCCTCACCTGGTGAAAACGCCCAGACTTTGGTCGACACACATACCACCTACAACCAAAGAAAAGTTGAAAGCTCCAGAAGTGTTCAAAGATTACTGACATGCACAAAACAGCAAGGTGAATGATTGCATTTGACATTGCAACAAAAAGTGCACTCCCGACAAAAGTGACATGTTGAGCGCCCAGTCACCCTTTGATTTGCCTCGGTCTGAGACAACAAGCATCATCACTGATGAAAAAAATAGTATTTTTCACTGTTTGGCATTCAAAGGGATTCTGGCAGTTCCAACAGTGCAATGCAAAGCATGAAGCATGCACAAACTGCACTGCCCATGAAACTACATACTCAATTTGAATCAACACCACTGCACTAGCACAGAATATTAACCACATCAACCTAAGCAGTCAAAAGCAACAGGTCCCCAGCAGGTAGAAATGATTTCTGTCTTATCACCAATGGATTGACTCTTCTTCCTCCTCCTTCAGGTATCTAAGAGGGCCTTGGCAGGCACGGACTTCTACTGGCAAAGTGCTGCAGTGCTTTGCTGTTGGTATGCTAATTATATTGTTTAGATATGTGGGTACAGGGCATTGTTTAATGAAGAATTTGGAGAATATAAAGTCGGGGACAATTGGGACACTGAGTCTGAGGTGAGTGCGATGAGACTGAACAAAGTCAAAAAACTCTCTCAGTAAAGAGCAGCTCTGTGCCTTGGTTTTGGGCTTTAGATTGATTAACATCACTGACCAGGAGGCTCTCCCACTCGACCACGTCATATTGGAAGCAATTACAAAGAGACGATCAAAATGTTTGGCCATGTTATGAATGCACCTTCTGTGGCCATCAGGTGCTGAAGTGGGAGTTCACAGAATCGATACAGCACAGAAGGAGGCTATTCGGCTCATTGTGTCTGCACCTGCTTTCTCCTGCTTATAACCCTGCACTTTGTTTCTTGTCAAGTTAGCATCTCATTCCCTCTTGAATGCCTCGATTGAACCAGTCTCTATCAGACATTCAGGCAAATTCCAGATCCTAACCACTCACTGTGTGAAAACATTTACTCACTTTAGCTTCTTTTACCAATTAACCCTTGATCTGTGCTTTCTGCTTGTCACTCCTTCCACCTCTGGGAACAGTTTCTCCCTGTCTACTCTGTCCAGACTCCCCATAATTTTGAATACCTCTGTCAAATCTCCTCTCAACCTTCTTTTTTCCAAGGAACAGAGTCTCAACTTCTCCACTCTATCCTCATAATCATTCTCATAAACCTCTTTTGTACTCTCTCCAACCTGTTCGGATTTTTCCGTATGTATGGCACCCAGAACTCTATGCAATACACCAGCTGAGGTCCAACTACTATGTTACATAAGCTCAGCACAGCCTCTCTGCTCTTGTACTTGATGTCCCTATGAATAGAGCCTAGGATACGTTTTATTAACTGCTCTCTCAACCTGTTCTGTCCCCTTTAATTACTACGTGTAGATGAAAAAAGATCCTCTGCTACAAAGGGGCATGTAATTAAGAAAATAGCCACCAAGTCATCATCACAAAGAGATAATATGTTCTTGGCCATCAGTCCCATTGTGACATGTTGCCTTTCTGTTTTGTCTGGGCATTCAGTGACACTGTGTTACTTAACAATTGGTAACTCAGGATCGAGAGCAGCAAATGAAACTCTGATCAAGCAGAGAAGCTGAGGGCTCACAATCTCACCCAACCAAAGAATTGACACAGCTTTTGGGAATGTGTCAATTTGACTACTGAATTTGAAGGAATGGCAACAGTGGAACAAATATGTAGGCAGATTTTGGCAAGATGTAGAAGTAACAGGGTTGTTGTGGTAGGAGATTTTAACTTCCCCAAGTTGACTGGGACTCACTTAGTGCTAGGGACGTGGATGGGGCAGAGTTTGTCAGGAGTGTCCAGGAGGGCTTCTTGAAACAGCATGTAGATAGTCCATTTAGGGAAGCAGCCATACTGGACCTGGTATTGGGGAATGAGCCTGGCCAGTCGGAGGGCAGTTCGGGAACAGTGACCACAATTCAGTAAGCTTTAAGGTACTGGTGGATAAAGAAAAGTGTAATCCTCAAATGAAGGTGCGAAACTGGGTAAAAGTTAAATACAACAATATTAGGCAGGAACTGAAGCATGTTGACTGAGGGCAGATGTTTGAGGACAAGTCAACATTTGGCATGTGGGAGGCTTTCAAATGTAAGTTGATATAGATTCAGGACCAGCACATTCCTGTAAGGATAAAGGATAAGTATGACAAGTTTTGGGAACCTTGGACAATGAGAAATATTGTGAGTCTAGTCAAAGAGAAAAAGGAAGCATTTGTTAAGGCCACGAGGCTGGGAACACACGAAGCATGTGTGGAATACAAAGACAGTAGAAAGAAACTTAAACAAGGAGTAACGAAGGCTGAAAGAGGACATGAAAAATCATTGGCCAGCAAGATTAAGGAAAATCCCAAGGCTTTTTGTCCATATATAAAGAGCAAGAGGGTAGCCAGGGAGAGGGTTAGCCCACTCAAGGAGGGAACCTATGCATGGAATCAGAGGAAATGGGTGAGGTATTAAATGAGTACTTTGCGTCAGTATTCACCAAAGAGAAAGGCTTGTTGGATGATGAGTCTGGAAAAGGGTGTGTAGATAGTTTTGAGTCATGTTGAGATCAAAAAGGAGATATTGGGGTTTTTGAGAAACATTAAGGGAGATGAGTCCCCAAGGTCTCATGGGATGTACCCCAAAGTACTGAGAGAGGCAAGGAAGGAAATTGCTGAGGCCTTGAGAGAAATCTTTGGATCCTCACTGGCTACAGGGGAGGTCCCAGAGGATTGGAGAATAGCCAATGTTGTTCCTTTGTTTAAGAAGGGGAGCAAGAATAATCCAGGTAATTACATGATGGTGAGCTTTACGTCAATGGTAGGGAAATTATTAGAGAAGATTCTTTGAGACAGGATTTACTCCCACTTGGAAATAAGTGGACATATTAGTGAGAGGCAACATGGTTTAGTGAAGGGGAGGTCATGTCTCACTAACTTGATCAAGTTTTTCGAGGAAGTGCCGAAGGTGATTGATGAATGTAGGGCAGTGGACGTTGTCTACATGGACTTCAGTAAGGCCTTTGGCAAGGTCCCTCATGGCAGACTGGTGCAGAAGGTGGAGTCGCAAGGTGGATCATAGAAGACAGAGGGTAGTAGTGGAAGGGTGTGTTTCTGAATGGAGGGCTGTGACAAGTACCGTTTCTCAGGGATCAGTGCAGGACCTTTGCTGTTCGTAATGTATATAAATGATTTGGAAGAAAATGTAACTGGTTTGATTATAAGTTTGCAATGACACAAAGTTTGGTGGATTTGCGGATAGCGATGAAGACCATAGCAGGATGTAGGCTTGGGTGGAGAGATGGCAGATGGAGTTTAATCCAGACAAATGTGAGGTAATGCATTTTGGGAGGTCTAATACAGATAGGAAATATACAATAAATGGCAGAACCCTTAAGATTATTGATCGGCAAAGGGATCTGTGTGTACAGGCACACAGATCACTGAAAGTGGCAACACAGGTGGAGAAGGTAGTCAAGAAGGCATACGGCATGCTTGCCTTCATCGTCTGGGGCATTGAGTTTAAAAATTGGTAAGTAATGTTACAGCTTTATAGAACCTTAGTTAGGCCGCACTTGGTATATAGTGTTCAGTCTGATCGCCACACGACCAGAAGGATGTGAAGGCTTTGGAGAGGGTACAGAAAAGCATGTTACCTGGCATGGAGGGCATTAGCTATGAGGAGAGGTTGGAGAAACTTGGATTGTTCTCACTGGAATGACGGAGGTCGAAGGTCGATCTGATAGAAGTCTGCAAGATTATGAAAGTCATGGATAGAGTAAATAATTAGAAGCTTTTTTCCAGGGTGGAAGAGTCAATTACTAGATGGCATTGGTTTAAGGTGTGAGGGGCAAGGTTTAAAGGAGATGTACGAGGCAAGTTTTTTACACAGAGGGTGGTGGGTGCCTGGAACATGCTGCTGGGGGAGGTAGTGGAAGCAGATGTGATAGTGACTTTTAAGGGACATTGAGACAAATGCGTGAATAGGATGGGAATAGAGGGATATGGTCCCCGGATGGGTAGGAGGTTTTAGTTCAGTCGGGCAGCATGGTCTGTGCAGGCTTGGAGGGCTGAAGGGCCTGTTCCTGCACTGTAATTTTCTTTGTTCTTTGTAGTGCTAACAACATGGTATACAAGCTCTTTAAGAACTGGAGTTGCAACTGATGCAATTGTCTTGATGAAGTGGTGAAAGGTGTTGTCAGGTTGAGAGGCTTCAGTTAGGAGGAAGAAGCCAACACACCTCAGCCAGATTTATGTCAAAGCCCATGATGTTGATGCAAACCTCAGCAATCAGCTGACAAATTGCAAACAAAAGCTATTCCTAGCAGCTGCTTCTACGATGTCTTCAGATTGAAGGCTTGGGAAAGAGATGCACTTGTGGATGTGGGGGAAACGTCTCTAAGCAGCAATTGGTCATGATCTGGAAGTCTATGAGGTTGGTGGGAGCAGAAATGATCAAAGACTCGAAAAGACAATTACATGGGCACTCGAGGGGTAACACTTCACGAGTGCAGAGGAGAAAGGAGGCTGGTTGGATTGCTTTCAAGGGAGCCATCAGGGACATGTTAATCTGAATGGCCTCTTTCTCTGTTTTGATGCTTCTTCAGGCTGAAGATCCACATGTTCACTGTCTGAGGAACCACCATAGATGTGTCAAGGGTTGAATGAAGATTGACTTTTGATTTGGAAAATCCTCTTCCGCTTGTTCCTCCATCCCACAGAGATTCCTACAGAGAATGGCTCTGATCTTTACATTTTCTGTGCTTCAGGATCAACATGATAAATGACTCCCAAACATTTTTTACAGATGTTGTTTAAAACTGAAAAATCAATTCTCTTTCTGTATCTGCTCCTCATATTGATGATTCCTGTACATTTTATACACCAGTATCTTGTTATTGTCCTCCCTTGATGCTTGCCACTTCAAGAGGGCACTGAGGGTCAAACACATACTCTTGTTCTTGGACATGTTGATGAAACGGTTGGATTTTAAGACAATCTGGTGGATTTAATGTTGTTTTTCTTGGTGCCAGCTCGGATTTAATGAATTCTACTCCATGTGGAAGAATTTTCTCAGGACCTGTAGTTTGTTTGTTCAGTAGCACCACAGTTGCTTTGCCTTCAATCATAACAGAAAGAAGTAGTGAGTGTTCCAATTCTCTTTCACCACACACTGGATGAGGAAGAGAAACATTGAGCCTCTATCATTTTTCTGCTCCGAGTGCAGTGACCTGTCCAATCACAGTTATGGGATCCTTTAATAGGAGATGGTGATGGAATGATCATGTCACTGGTTCAGATTCAATTTCCATTAAGGCTGCTGGTGGAACTGTAATTCAATTAATAAACACTCAGTTCAAAGGGCAATTAGAGATGGGCAATGAAATGATCTCAACAAGGTCCCAGAGCTCCCTGGTTGAGATAATGATTGCCTGCTCTGTGTTTCGAATGAAGGGAGTCAAGTCAAACAGCACTCTGGATTCTGATACTGTACGTGAAACACTCTGAGAAGTGGAGAGAAGTTTGTAAAAAAAGGGTAATCTGGTGATGGGACATCAGTCTCTGAGGAACAACTGCAGGCATCAAATGCTGATCTTGCTATTAATGCCCACATCCAATTCAATGATAAATGTTCATCTGAGAGGGCCAATAGGACCTTAGTTTAAAACCTCTGCCTAAACACTGCACCACCAACAATACAGCACTTACTCAGTCCCGACCTCCCAACAATGCAGCACACACTAATCAGACAATCCAGCAGGGCAGCACTCCCTCAGCACTGACCCTCTGACAATGCAGCCCTCCCTCAGTGTCAACACTCTGACAGTGCAACACTCCCTCAGTACTGACCCTCTGACAGTGCCGCATTGCCTCACTACTGACCCTCTGACAATGCGGCACTCCTCAGCACCGACCCTCTGACAGTGCGGCACTCTCTCAGCACTGACCCTCTGACAGTGCGACTCTCCCTCAGTACTGACCCTCTGACAGTGCAGCACTCCCTCATACTGACCCTCTGACAGTGCAGCACTCCCTTAGTACTGACCTTCTGACAGTGCAGCACTCCCTCAGAATATAGATTCGGGGCAGATGTTCAAGAACAAATCAACATCTGGCATGTGGGAGGCTTTGAAGTGTAAGTTCATAGGACTTCAGATCGGCACATTCCTGTAAGGATGAAGGATAAGTATGGCAAGTTTTGGGAACTTTGGATACAAAAGATATTGTAAGCTGAGTCAAGGAGAGAAAGGAAGCATTTGTCAAGGCTAGGAGGCTGGGAACACACGAAGCAAGTGTGGAATACAAGAAAAGTAGAAAAACTTAAGCAAGGAGTAAGGTGGGCTTAAAGGGGTCATGAAAAATCATTGGCCAGCAGGATTAAGGAAAATTGCAAAGCTTTTTACACATACATAAACAGCAAGAGAGAAGCCAGGGAGAAGGTTGGCCCACTCAAGGACAGAGGTAGCCAGAGGAACTGGGTGAGATATTAAGTGAGTACTTTGCGTCAGTCTTCACGAAAGAGAAAGACTTGGTGGATGATGAATTTGGTAAAAGGTGTGTAGATTGTTTGACTCATGTTCATGAAGAGCAGGTCATGTTTGACTAATTTGGTGGAATTCTTTGAGAACATTACATCTGCAGTGGACAATGGGGAACCTGTGGATGTGGTGTATCTGGATTTCCAGAAGTACTTGACAAGGTGCCGCACTAAAGACTGCTACATAAGATAAAGGTGCACTTTGTTATGGGTAATGTATTAGCATGGATAGAGGATTGATTAACAGCAAGCAAAGAGTGAGGATAAATGGATGTTTTTCTAGCTGGCGATCAGTGACAAGTGATATGCCTCAGGGATCAGTGTTGGGACTGCAATTGTTTACCATTTACATAGATGATTTGGAGTTGGGGACCAAGTGTAGTGTGTCAAAATATGCAGATGACACGAAGATGGGTGGAAGAGCAAAGTGTGCAGAGGACGCTGAAAGTCTGCAAAGGGATAGAGATAATCTAAGTGAGTGGGTGAGGGTCTGGCAGATGGAGTACAATGTTGGTAAATGTGAGGTCATCCATTTTGATAGGAATAACAGCAAAATGGACTATTATTTAAATAGTAAAAAATTGCAGCATGCTGCTTTGCAGAGGGACCTGGATGTCCTTGTGCAGGAATCTTAAGGAGTTAGTTTGCAGGTGTGGCAGGTAATTAAGAAGGCAAATGGAATTTTGTCCTTCATTGCTAGAGGGATGGGGTTTTAAAAACAGCAAGATTATGTTGCAGTTGTATAAGGTGAGGCAGCACACAGAGTACTGTGTACAGTTTTGGTCTCCTTACTTGAGAAGGGATATACTGGCACTGGAGGGGGTGCAGAGGAGATTCACTCGGTTGATTCCGGAGTTGAGAGGGTTGGGTTATGAGGAGAGACTGAGTAGACAGGGGCTATACTCATTGAAATTCAGAAGAATCAGGGAGATCTTACAGAAACATATATGATTATGAAGGGAATAGATAAGGTAGAAGCAGGGAAGTTGTTTCCACTGGCAGGTGAAACTAGAACTAGAGGGCATAGCCTCAAAATAGGGGGAAGCAGATTTAGGACTGAGTTGAGGAGGAACTTTTTCACACAAAGGGTTGTGAATTTGTGGAATTCCCTGATCAGTGAAGCAGTTGAGGCTACCTCATTGAATGTTTTTAAGGCAAGGATAGATACATTTTTGAACAATGAAGGAGTTAAGGGTTATGGTGAGTGGGCGAGTAAGTGGATCTGAGTCCACAAAAAGATCAGCCATGATCTTATTGAATGACGGAGCAGGCTCAAGTGGCCAGATGGCTGACTCCTGTTCCGAGTTCTTCTGTTCTTATGTTGTGATCAAAAAGAAGGATGTAATGGGGTTCTTGAGAAACATGACGGTAGACAAGGCCCCAGGGCCTGATGAAATATACCCCAAAATACTGAGAGAGGCAAGGGAGGAAATTGCTGGGGCTTGAGAGAAATCTTTGGATCCTCACTGGCTACAGGGGATGTCCCAGAGGATTGGAGAATAGCCAATGTTGTTCCTTTGTTTAAGAAGGGTAGCAAGAATAATCCAGATAATTACAGGCCGGTCAGCCTTACATCACTGGTAGGGAAATTATTGGAGAGGATCTTTGAGAAAGGATTTACTCCCACTTGGAAACAAATGGACGTATTAGTGAGCGGCAACATGGTTTTGTGAAGGGGAGGTCATGTCTCACGAACTTCATCAAGTTTTTCGAGGAAGTGACGAAGGTGGTTGATAAGGGTAGGGCAGTGGATGTTGAATATATGGATTTCAGTAAGGTCTTTTCCAAGATCCCTCATAACAGACTGGTGCAGGAGGTGAAGTCGCATGGGATCACAGGTGAGCTGGCAAGGTGGATACAGAACTGGCTCGGTCATAGAAGACAGAGGGTAGCAGTGGAAGGGTGTATTTCTGAATGGAGGGCTGTGACAAGTGACGTTCCTCAGCGATTAGTGCTGGGACCTTCGCTGTTCGGAATATATATAAATAACTAGGAAGAAAATATTTGATTAGTTGGTTTGATTCGTAGGTTTGAGGACAACACAAAGGTTGGTGGATTTGCAGATAATGATAAGAACCATACAGCAGGATATGATCAGTTGGAGATTTGGGCAGAGAGGTGGCAGATGGAGTTTTATCTGGACAAATGAGAGATAATGCATTTTGGAAGGTCAAATACAGACAGGAAATATACAGTAAATAGCAGAATCCTTAAGAGTATTGATAGGCAAAGGGATCTGGGTCTACAGGTACACAGGTCACTGAAAGTGGTAATGCAAGTGGAGAAGATAGTCAAGAAGGCATACGACATGCTTGCCTTCATTGGCCGGGGCATTGAGTTAAAAAATTGGCAAGTCATGTTGTAACTTTATAGAACCTTAGTTAGGCCGCACTTGGAATATAGTGTTCAATTCTGATTGCCATTCTACCAGAAGAATGTGGAGGCTTTGGAGAGAGTACTGAAAAGATTTACCAGGATGGAGGGCATTAGCTATGAGGAAAGGTTGGAGAAACTTTGTTTGTTCTCACTGGAATGACGGAGGTTGAGAGGTGACCTGATAGAAGTCTACAAGATTATGAGGGGCATGGACAGCGTGGATAGTCAGAAGCTTTTTCCCAGGTTGGAAGATTCAACTACTAGGGGGCATTGGTTTAAGGTGCAAGGGGCAAGGTTTAAAAGATATGCACGAGGCATGTTTTTTACATAGAGGGTGGTAGGTGCCTGGAACTTGCTGCCGGGAGAGGTCGTGGAAGCAGATACGATAGTGAGTTATAAGGGGCATCTGGACAAGTACATGAATAGAATTGGAATAGAGGGATATGGTCCCTGAAACAGTCGGGGGTTTTAGTTCAGCTGGGCAGCATGGTAAGTGCAGGCTTGGAGGGCCAAAAGGCCTGTTCCTGTGCTGTAATTTTCTTTGTTCTTCGTACTGATCCTCTGATAATGCAGCATTCCCTCAGTTTGATGCTCTGACAGGGCACTGTTCCCTCATACTGATTCTCTGACAGTGTGGCACTCCCTCAGTAGTGACCCTCTGACAATGCAGCACTCCCTGAATACCGACCCTCTGACGGTGCAGCACTCCCTCAGTACTGACCCTCTGACACTGCAGCACTCCCTCAGCACTGACCCTCTGTCAGTGCAGCACTCCCTCGGCGCTGATACTCTGACAGTGCAGCACTCCCTCAGTATTGACCCTCTGACAATGCAGCACTCCCTCAGTACTGACCCTCTGTCAGTGTGGTACTCCCTAATGCTCACACTCTGACAGTGTGGCACTCCCTCGGCACTGACCCTCTGCTAGTGCGGCACTCCCACAGTACTAACTCTCCATCAGTGTTGACACTCTGACAGTGCAGCAGTCCCTCAGTACTGACCCTCTGACGTGCAGCACTCCCTCAGTACTGACCCTCTGACACTGCAGCAGTCCCTCAGTACTGACCCTCTGACAGTGCGGCACTCCATCAGTACTGACCCTCTGACAGTGTGGCACTCCCTCAGTACTGACCCTCTGACAGTGTGACACTCCCTCAGCACTGACCCTTTGACAGTGTGGCACTCCTGCAGTACTGACCCTCTGACAGTACGGCACTTCCTCAGTACTGACCTCTGATTGTGTAGCACTCTCTCAGTAGTGACCTTTTGACAGTGCAGCACTCCCTCAGTACCACCTCAGAATGTAGATTAGGGGCAGATGTTTGAGCACAAATCAACATTTGGCATGTGGGAGGCTTCTGAATGTCGGCTGATAGGGATTCAGGACCAGCACATTCCTGTAACGATGAAGGATAAATTTGGCAAGTTTTGGGAACCTTGGATAACATGAGATATTGTGAGCTAGTCAACGAGAAAAATGAAGCATTTGTCAAAACTAGGAGGCTGGGAACACATGAAGCAAGTGTGGAATACAAGGAAAGCAGAAAGAAACTTAAACAAGGACTAAGGAGGGCTAAAAGGGGTTACAAAAAAGCACTGGCCAACAGGATTAAGAAAAATTCTAAGGCTGTTTCCACATATATAAAGAGCAAGAGGGAAGCCAGGGAGAGGATTGGCCACTCAAGGACAGAGGAGGGAATCTATGCGTGAAGCCAGAGGAAATGGGCGAGGTATTAAATGAGTACTTTGCGTCAATATTCATCAAAGAGAAGGACTTGGTAGATGATGAGTCTGGGAAAGGCTGTGTAGATAGTTTGAGTTGTGTTGAGATCAAAAAGGAGGAGGTAATGAGGTTCACGAGAAACGTTAAGGTCGACAAGTCCCCAGTGCCTGATGGGATATATCCCAAAATACTGAGAGAGGCAAGAGAGGAAA
Organism: Carcharhinus amblyrhynchos; assembly: GCF_965287045.1. Taxonomy (NCBI): domain Eukaryota; kingdom Metazoa; phylum Chordata; class Chondrichthyes; order Carcharhiniformes; family Carcharhinidae; genus Carcharhinus; species Carcharhinus amblyrhynchos. The sequence continues at coordinate 13,344,740 of NC_137357.1, read as the reverse complement.
TTGCTGAGGCCTTGAGAGAAATCTTTGTATCGTGACTGGCTACAGGGGAGGTCCCAGAGGATTGGAGAATAGCCAATGTTGTTCCTTTGTTTGAGAAGGATGGCAAGAATAATCCAGGTAATTACAGGTTGGTGAGGCTTACATCAGTGATAGGGAAATTATTGGTGAGGATTCTTCGAGACAGGATTTACTCCGACTTGGAAATAAGTGCACATATTTGTGAGAGGCAACACAGTTTTGTGAAGGGGAGGTCATGTCTTACTAACCTGATAGAGTTTTTCGAGGAAGTGACAACAGTGATTGATGAGTGTAGGGCAGTGGATGTTGTGTACATGGACTTCAGTAAGGCTTTTGATAAGATCCCTCATGGCAGACTGCTGCAGAAGTGAAGTCGCATGGGATCAGAGGTGAGCTGGCAAGGTGGATACAAAACTGACTTGGTCAAAGAAGACAGAGGATAGCAGAGTGACAAGTGCCCCTCTCTCATGTTTGGAGTGAGTGTTTCTGATTTCCATCGCCATTTCCATTTATCATTTTAAAATCCTCAACGAGATCACCACTCAATCTTTTAAACTCACCAGAATACAAGGCAAGTACATGCCATCTGCACTCATAACTGAACTGCACTCATACCCTCTAAGTTGCCTCAGGATAAAACTGCAGTTAGGATTTGAACATTCTCTGATACCATTGTTATCATGGGATGTCCTGTGCCCTCACCTACTGAGGAATCACATGTTTGTGTTGGAACTCTGAAAAGGACTTTGTGGTCAATGCTGAACCATGTATTTTCTGAATTGATAAGGGTTTGTTCTTTATATGAACATTCTTTCTCTGCAGCGACCAGGTGGTGCAGAAGGCATTGATGGATTGTCTTCTCTCAGTAATGGTGTGTGATGATATTCAAAGCAAAGCCTAAATGGTCACAGATTAATCATCAAAATTTTTATTATTAGTTAGCCTTCAGTAAATGATGTAGAAACTCAAAGAGGAGGCCATTCGGCCCTTCGAGTCTGCTCCACCATGGCTGATCATTGAATTCAATATCCTGATTCCCCTTTCCCCCCATATCCCTTTAACCCCAAGAGCGATATCTTTTCTTCTTGAAATCAGACAACATTCCCTCAACTACATTCTGTGGTCGTGAATTCCACACATTCACCACCCTCTGGGTGAAGAAATTTCTTCTCACCTCAGTCCGAAAAGGTTTACCCCTTATCCCCAAACTATAACCCCTAGTTCTGGATGTGGTCAGACAACGCAAAGGAAAACTCTGCAATTACATTTCTATCATAACGTTCACAACCTCTGGGTATTCCAAAGCGATGCAGTGTTATCGCAGCTGGAAGGTCGGAAATGCAGCAGCTAATTTGTGTGCGGGAAGCTCTCACAAACAGCATTGTGATCATGACTGGAAATGTTTCAGTGACACTGAAGGTTAAATATTGTCCAGGCCACAGGGGAGAACTCACTGGCTCTTCCAACAGTGCTGTGTGATCCTTCATCGAATCAAAGATAGGGATCAAGGGCAGGTGTCATATTTGGCACAACATTATGGGCTGAAGGACTTGTTCCTGGGCTATCTATACTATTCTGTGTTCTGAAGAATGGCTATTGCACTGAAGGAAGCTATTCGGTCCATTGCATCTACACGTGCTCTCTGCATGAGGACCTCAGCCAGTTCCACTCACCATGTTCTTTCCCAGTAACCCAGCTGCCCATTTGAAAGTCATGTTCGAATCAACTCCACCATATTCTCAGTAACCATTTGCTGTGTAGAAAATACCATTCCCTCAAGTCACCATGGGCTCTTTTACCATTTATCTAGAACCAGTGGCCTCTGGGTCTTGACGTATTGGCTGGCAGTGCTTCAACTGGGGAGGTTTGGGTGGAGGGGTTCCCTGGGGAAGGATGGCCCTGAGTCCGTGTCGAGCAGTATTACCAGTCAGTGAGGAATGACTTAGAATTTGCTCTCTATGAGGATGGTGAAAGCTAAAACAATCAATGATTACAAAAAAGAAATTGGGTCAGACTGGACTTGCAAGAGTTGAGCGAGGTGTGGGACTGACTGGATTTGTTCCTTCAGCAGTCTGCGTGCACCTGGTGGGCTGATTGGTCTCAAAGAAAGAACAAAGAACAAAGAAAATTATAGCACAGGAACAGGCCCTTTGACCCTCCAAGGCTGCACTGACCATGTTGCCTGACTTAACAAAAACCCCCTCCGCTTCTAGGGACCATATTCCTCTATTCCCATCTCATTCTTGTACTTGTCAAGACGCCCTTAAAATTCATTACCGTGTCCGCTTCCGCTACCTCCCCCAGCAATGAGCTCCAGGCACCCACTACCCTGTGTAAAAAATCTGCCTCAAACATCTCTTTTAAAACTTGCCCCTCGCACCTTAAACCTATGCCCCCTAGTAATTGACTCTTCCAGCCTGGGAAAAAGCTTCTGACTATCCACTGTCTCCTTCTGTGTCAGAATTGACTCCCTGACTCTTGGAGAGATAGTGAGCCTAATACTCAGTCTTGACGAACACAACTGTGTACCTTCCTCTCGTCCAAAAGACAACTATATATCACAGATTCCGTTTTCAGCAGTCAATATGTTGTACAGCACAAGTTTGGATGATTTACTAACTGAAGCCAGCTTAACAATTAGTGTTAATGCTTGTCCCTGAGCACTGTAGATTATACTGGCAACATCTAATGTCCAGGCAGCTTTAATGGAAGCTTATGGCACCGAGGGGCAATGGATCATCTATGACTCTTTCTAATTCCCACTTCACCATCTTTATGATGCATCATCCCTTCACATGGTGATCTGATGAGACAGAGGACTGTTATTGTTCTTTTGGTGTCCCTTGTCCTGTCCTGGTGATTTCTCAGTTTCTCAGCAGAGTTGAGGGAACCTGGTGTGCCAGTGATTCAAAGCTCTTGGATGCTTTTGAGTTGTCGCTGGGAGGGTGTTCTAAAGCCTCATTCATTAACAAGTGCATTCCACCACCTCAGTGATTGTGCAGTGTTCAAAGATCATTGGATTCGAGGGTCCTGGAATCACAAGGCTAAATATTATCAAGGCACATTGGGAAATTGACCGTTTCAGTGTTAGGGGAAGGCCAGGCCAGCTTGGCCAAGTTTGTGTCAGCTGTGGTTGTACTCTTGGCTGCAGGTCAAAAGGCCCCAGTTCAGTTTCCATTCCACAACTTGAATCAGGGCTTGCATTCTGAAGCAGTAATAAGGATGTACCACACAGCACAGGTACTGTCACAAGGTAAACAAAGGGTATCTCCAGCCCACAAGAAGGTGTAAAAGATCCAACAGCACATTCTTGAATAGGAGCAGATGGGTTATCCCTGATGTCCTGGCCTGTATCTCTCCCTCAATCAATATCACATGATCAGATTATCTCATCATTCTGACGTTGTGTCTGTGGGTTCTTGCTATGCAGAAAGTGGCTGCTGTGCTTGACACTACAGCAGACTTCAATTGGCCTTAAAGTTCTTTGAGAGATCCAGCAGTAGTGAAAGGCGCTGTGGAGATGCAACTCTTTATTTTTTCTTCATAACCAATTGCATTCAGAGAAAGCAAGCTACCCACTCAGCCAAGACTGGCGCAATGAGATATGAGCCTCATCCAGGTTACACTGTGAACTGAAAGGAGAATTCAAATCACTCAGTACTTCAGTCTGATCCAATTTCAGTCAGAGCTGACTTTCAACAATAGGCTTGCCCTGTGAGTGGAGCTCAGTTCATCGACATTGTTTAGACGGCAGTAGGAATCGATTGGAACCAGCTGTAAGTTTTGGGACACCACAGTGGAAATGAGAAGAGAACAAGAGGAATGAGTCATGGAATCAGTAACTGAGAAGCAGCAACTGCCCACAAACAATGTACATCTGCATTATTCATGTCAAAGGAATGGGGCTTGAACTAATTTAAGTTAAAAATGACAAATTACCTTGAAAAAATCATGCCGAGTGTTTGAGATACAGAGACAGATAAATATGAATTGGAATGCAGCTGTATTGAGCCTCCTTGGCTCCAGGCTGCATTTGGAGAACTGCATTCAGTTCTGGAAACTGTGCAAATATTGGTCTTGGAGAGAGTGCTGTGCGGATTTTCTGGAAGAATATCAGAGTGAAGAGGGTGAAATTGTGAGGACAGGTTGCAGACACTGGATTTGATTTATCCTGACTATAGAAGGTTGAGGGATGGCCTAATTCAGGCAGTTAAAATTATAAAGGGATTTCAATAGAATTTTGTTGGATAACAGTCAGAGAACAGCAAGAAAAGGCTGGTAAAATGGCATCTCACAGATTCCCTACAATATAGAAGGAGGCCATTCAGTCCATCGAGCCTGCACTGATAACAATCTCACCCAGGCCCTGATCCCTGTAACCTGATATATTCACCCTGCTGATATCCCTGACACTAAGGGGCAATTAAGCATGGTCAATCAACCGAACTCACACATCTTTTGAGTGTGGGAGGAAACCGGAGAAAGAAATCCACTCAGACACAGGAGGAGTGTGCAGACTCCATATGGACAATGACCCAAGCCGGAAATCGAACCCGGGTCCCTAGCACCGTGAGGCAGGAGTGCTAACCACTGTGCCACCGTGACACCCACAAAAATACAGATTAGTCGTGATCTGATTGAAAATCAAAATTGTTTACTTCCACAAAGTCAAGTTGTCAAAAACAGCTGCTCTTAACAAATAAAAACTGAGAAGCAGGCTTGAAGGGCTGATTGGCAATAGGGAGGATGCACTGTTCATTCACAACACACAGGGCGAAAGATGCGGAGGCAATCGGGAGAATACACTGTTCACTCACAACACAGTGGAGGAAGGTTGTGGAGACAAGAGGCAGGATACACTGTTGACCCACTGTTTGTTCATATACAGATTTCTTGCACATAATGTTGTGCAATGGACAGACATTGATGTGGATTCTGCCAGTTGGCCATTCATATTCATCCTGATTTTGTCACAATTCCAAGATTGGGAAGGAGCTGTATCTCCTGAGAGAAATTTGTTGAGTGTGTTCAGGAGGAATTTCTCATTCAGTATGTGGATGGCTTGACTAGAGAGGGGGCAAAACTTGACCTCCGCTTGGGAAATAAGGAAGGGCAGGTGACAGAAGTGTTAGTGAGAGGTCACTTTGGGACCAGTGACCATAATTCCATTAGTTTTAAGATAGCTATGGAGAATGATAGGTCTGGCCCAAAAGTTAAAGTTCTAAATTGGGGCAAGGCCAATTTTGATAGTATCAGACAGGAACTTTCAAAAGTTGACTGGGGAGTCTGTTGTCAGGCAAAGGGACGTCTGGTAAGTGGGAGGCTTTCAAAGTGTGTTAACCAGGGTTCAGATAAGCACATTCCTTTCAGAGTGAAGGGCAAGGCTGGCAGAAGTAGGGAAACCTGGATAACTCAGGATATTGAGGCATGGGGAGGCATATGACATGCTATGGCAGTTGTGATCAAGTGGATCCCTTGAAGTAGATAAAGTGTTGGAGTAGAGTTAAGAGAGAAATCAGGAGGGCAAAAAGGGGACATGAGATTGTTTTGGCAGATGAAGCAAAGGAGAATCCAAAGACCTTCTATAAATACATAAAGGACAAAAGAGCAACTAGGAAGAGAGTAGGTTCTCTTAAGGATCAACAAGATTATCAAAGTTTGATTTGATTTGATTTATTATTGTCACATAAGTGAAATGTATTGTTTCTTGCACGCTATACAGTCAAAGCATACCATTCATAGAGAAGGAAACAAGAGAATGCAGAATGTAGTGTTACCGTCGTAGCTAGGGTGTAGAGAAAGATCAACTTAATGCGAGCTATGTCCATTCAAAAGTCTGGTGGCAGCAGGGAAGAAGCTGTTCTTCAGTCGGGTGGTACGTGACTTCAGACTTTTGTATCATTTTCCTGACGGAAAAAGTGAAAAAGAGAATGTCCGAGGTGCGAGTGAAGGTTGCACTAATTACGTATCTGGGTCTTTTATTTGGAACAGAAGGATTTATTTAGATTTGAAGGCTTTATTTAGAATAAAATTATACTATAAGTGTCTGACACATTTAGGGTTAAAATGGGCCTGAGTACAGTGTTAGGCAGAACCGTGTAAACAAGCAAGCATGGAGACAGCTCTGGGCTTGAACCCTTAAATGTATATATATCCATAATTCTTGTACTTAATAAATATCTACATTTAACCTGTAAAGAGTATGACAACTTCATTCAGACCAACCAAACAACAGCTAACAAGCTACATAACAAACATGATTTTTGGAACTGAAGGTTGTATTTATAATTGGAAGGCCCTTCACTGATTGCAAACAGGGTGGTACATTGCAGGAGGGAAGTGAGCGAGTCAGATTCTTCGATTTCAACTCAAGATCAGTTCATTTTGATGTTGTATCTCCAGCAGGCACGACTAGTATCCAAACCAGAGATATTCAAAACGGACAGCTGGTTTGGAGCAAGATAGCATTCAGATTAAAGGAGGAATTATTGCTTAGCAAAAGGAAGGGGACGTTTCCCAGTGTGGTTGGAGGTAACTGAAGAGAAGAGATTTCACAAATAATCAGTGATAGAAAACTGATCACCAGAGTCTTCATACCTGGGTCCTTGGAGACAAATATACTAATGCACCAGCATAGTTATATACTGGTCATTGGGCGCACACTTTGCATTCAAGTTGGAAGCAAAATAGTGAGAGTGTGATGTTGGCCAGGTGGATTGATGAAAGGGAACATGGAAGTGGGAATGATAGTAAAGGAGCTCTCACCATTTTACTTCTTATCCTTTGCCCTCTTTCATTGAGTCATAGAGGTTTACAGCATGGAAACAGGCCCTTCGGCCCAATTAGTCCATGCCGCCCTTTTTTTAAAAAACCGTTAAGCTAATCCCAATTGCCTGCATTTGGCCCATATTCCTCCATACCCATCGTACCCATGTAACTATCTAAATGCTTTTCAAAAGATAAAATTGTACCTGCCTCCACTACTACCTCTGGCAGCTCGTTCCAGACATTCTACTCTCTGGGTGAAAAAACTGCCCCACTGGACACTTCTGTATCTCTCCCCTCTCACCTTAAACCTATGCCCTCTAGTTTTAGATTCCCCTACTTTTGGGAAAAGATATTGACTATCTACCTTGTCTATTCCCCTCATTATTTTATAGACCTCTATAAGGTCACCCTTCAGCCTCCTACGCTCCAGACAAAAAAGTCCCAGTCTATTCCGCCTCTCCTTTTAACTCAATCCATCAAGTCCTGGTAGCATCCTAATAAATCTTTTCTGCACTCTTTCTAGTTTAATAATATCCTTTCTAAAATTGGGGGACCAGAATTGCACACAGTATTCCAAGTGTGGCCTTACCAATGTCTTGTACAACTTCAACAAGTTTCCCAACTCTTGCGTACAATGTTCTGACCGATGAAGCCAAGCATGCCAAATGTCTTCTTCACCACTCTGTCCACCTATGACTCCACTTTCAAGGAGCTATGAACATGTACCCCTAGATCTCTTTGTTCTGTAATTCTCCCCAACAATCTTCTATTAGCTCAGTAAGTCCTGCCCTGGTTCAATCTACCAAAATGCATTACCTCGCATTTGTCTAAATTAAACTTCATCTGCCATTCGTCAGCCCACTAGCCCAATTGATCAAGATCCCACTGCAACTGGAGATAACTTTCTTCACTGTCCACTATGCCACCAATCTTGGTGTCATCTGCAAACTTACTAACCATGCCCCCTATATTCTCATCCAATCATTAACATAAATGACAAATAACAGTGGGCCCAGCACTGATCCCTGAGGCACACCACTGGTCACAGGCTTCCAGTCTGAAAAACAGCTCCCTACAACCACCCTCTGGCTTCTATCAAGAAGCCAATATTGTATCCATTTCGATACCTTCCCCTGGATCCCGTGAGATTTAACCTTATGCAACAACCTACCATGTGGTACCTTGTCAAAGGCCTTGCTAAAGCCCATGTAGACAACATCAACTGCACTGCCCTCATCTACTTCTTGGTTACCCCTTCAAAAAACTCAGTTAAATTTGTGAGACATGATTTTCCATTCACAAAGCCATACTGAATGTCTCTAATCAATTCTTGCATCTCTAAATGCCTGCAGATCCTGTCTCACAAATTACCTTCCAACAATTTACCCACCACAGATGCTTGTAGTTCTCAGGCTTTTCCCTGCAGCCCTTTTTAAACAAAGGCACAACATTTGCCACTCTCCAAACTTCAGGCAACTCACCCATGACTATCGATTATTTAAATATCTCGGCTAAGGGACCCGTAATTTCCTCCCTAGCCTTCCACAACATCCTGGGATATACTTCATCAGGTCCCAGGGATTTATCTACCTTGATGTGCTTTAAGACTTCCAGCACAACAGTTTCTAACATGCTCCCTTACCTTCAAAAGGCAGGTGGAGATAGAGCAGTCTGTGGCACAGCCCTTGACCTCCAAACCTTGGAACAATATAAAAATAACTGATTGGGAATGGTTCAGGAACATTCCCAGAAGGGGATAAGGTATGAGAAAGCCAAAGCTTCTTCGATAAAAGAGTAAATTGCAGAAAATAAATTAAAGACAAACAGTATTTGATGAGGGTAATGCAGGTGATATGGGTAGAAGTGTTTGATACTGGGCATGAGTATCAGCCAATGGAAGCATTCGGAATGGCTGCAGGAAGCTTTATGGTGGAGTTTCCAGGAGGTCAGTGTTGGAATCACTGTTACGTATTAATGACCTAGACTTGGGTGGCAAATGATGGGTGCAGGAGCAGAGGAAGAGCATGTTCAGAAAGCAGGTTAAAGAGAATCTTGTGCTTTATAAATCTGGGCATATACAATATCTAGGAAGGATGTAAAGGCTTAGAAACATAGAAAATAGGTGCAGGAGTAGGCCATTTGGCCTTCACATCTGCGCCACCATTCAATATGATCATGGTTAATCATGCACTTCCACTCCCACTTTCTCTCCATATCCCTTGACCCCTTTAGCCATTTGCTTCTGGTGTGTTTGATGAGGAGAGCCACAGTTTAATGAATGGAATTCCTCACTCTGCTACCCTCCCAATTGTCACCTATTCCTCTGCCAATACCATCACTTTACTCCAAAAGCATCTCAAGAAACAGTCAGGGCGGGAATTTTTTTTTAAATTCATTCATCAGACATGGGCTTCACTGGCTGGCTAGCATTTATTAACCATCTCTAGTTGCGCTTGGAACTGAGTGGATGGCTAGGCCATTTCAGAGGACAGTGCTGTGGCTGTGGAGTCACACGTCGGCCAGAATGGGTGAGGACAGCAGACTTCCTTCCCTAAAGGACATTAGTGAACCAGATGGGTTTTTCTGACAATCGACAATGGTTTCACGGTCATCAGTAGATTCTTAATTCCAGACTTTTTTTTATTGAACTCAAATTCCACCATCTGCCATGGCGGGATTCGGACCTGGGTCCCTAGAACATCTAAGTAGCCTTCAAGAATAAAATGGTGGTACCCATTGTGGGGGAATTGCAACAGAGTCAACAGTCACATATCATAAATTGAATTTTTAAATCCACTTTGTGTTTGCTTTCAAAAGAGGAATAAAGGAAGGGGAGAGCCCAGTTGAATCCAAAATCGGCTAATTTTTGACTGGAAGGCTTTTTTCCAGTGGGCTGTGCGGCTGATGAGAAAGAAAGCTGTGGACTGGAAGCAGAGTTTCGGAAAGCTGAGGTATACCCAAAGGGTGAGATCGTGTGGTCAGACTTATATTTAAAATATCAGCCCCTTCAAATAACTTGCAGACAATGCCTGCCAGCATGTCCCAAAGCACTTTCCAACCATTGAAGTATTTGAAAAAACTGTGGTCATTTTGTAAACACAAGCTGCTATTTGCACACAGCAAGCTCCCACACGCATCGCAACTGTCACTCTCTGATTTATTCTCTCTATATGAGAGGACTTTATCCAACCAGTGAGTGGACCTGTGTCAGCTGCAGTTGGTAGATGACAGAATAGAAGCAGAGGCCTCTACCTTGCTGAAGCAATGCAGGATGCACCACATCAAAGAGCTGCTTGGTAAAATTCAATAAATTGACTTACAATATATATCACGTCTTTGCTCATTATGGAGTGTTATTGCGGGGGGCATGGAGAACGAATTTTGGATGAGTATTGGAGAAAAACCTTTAAAAGCCATTGTAAAGGGGATTTGCAAGCCCCTGTTTAACATCTCAGCTGAAAGACAGTGCCTCTGACAGTGCAGCACTCTTTGTTCAGACAAGGTAGGCTGAAAATGGCTGCCAGTTAACCGTCAGCAGCTGAAGGTTATCAGAAGCAGAATCTACTTGCAGTTTCTCGTTAGCTGCGTTGCCAGAAAGAAGGTGACTGTTCCTGACAATATAATTTACATTGGTATATAAAACCATTCCTGAAAGCTGGGCTAATTTGTGCCAAATTAGACTATTTGTCTGGGCCCTGTCCAAGGGCCCAATCCATCAGATGCTGCTCGCAAAAGATTGCTTTTCAACCGTGCCCTTGAGAGGGGAAATTGATTGGGATCTCGGAGAGCAGAAATTACAGCTATAACTTAAGGGAAACAATAATTACTGAATGATACCAGTGTCAGCATTCTGTGAGGAAAGCATGAAATAGCCATCAAAGTCCGATTCAATTCAGTCGGCAGAAGATTTATTGAGGAAAAGAGAATAGAGCTTGAATGGGATTGTCAATCCTCTAGGATTGTTCTGGAGCTTCCAGGAATTAAGGATTAATCCCACAGACAATGCTGCCAGCAAAAGACAGGAAAATTATTCTCAGGGTATTTTCTTTCAATACTTTTTCAAACGTGCATTCAGGTCACACAGAGTCCTCCCCTTTTCCTGGGATGAGGAGGAGGGGTTCCATAAGGATGGGCATGTCAGGGAGCTGGTGACAGCAGTGCGGGTGGCTGAAGGTTCTAGGAATATATCAGAGCAGAGTTCGAAGCCCGGGCGAGTGAGGTCTGCATTAATGTTGTTGCTGCACAGATACAGAGCATTAAGTCACAATAAGAGGTGTGTCAGTTACTTTTTGACACACCTTGCTCCACCTGCAGCTGGCTGAATGTGATCCTGAAGGTGATTGACTTGGTTTAGTTTGGTTCAGTTTAAGTCATCTTTCCACCTGTGATAACCCCACAATGTCCATCGGGAATCCCTGTGGGACTCATTGAGTATGAGTTCCCCGGTAACAGGTGGTATCTGCCAGCTCATTACCTGAACCCTTCATAAGGCAGGCCCAGGACTGGGCCTGCTGAATGGTAGTCCCAGGCAGGGACTAATGTGTGCACACCACAGTCGTGGTATTGCTCTGCATTCTGTAATAAACAACATCCCTTTCCAGTCGGGCTCCCTGAGTCATTACACTGCCCGATGAAGAATTGTCACATTGAAGTTCTTTAACTGGCTAATTAATTGATTCTGCTTCAGGGATGTGGTGAAGGGGGTCAGTGAGGGAAGAAATGAAGTGCAGCGTGGCAATATTTAAGCAGTCATTTAATCTTGACAGGCTGTGAAGGGGCAGTAAAAGGGAAAATAAATTAACCTGACATGAAATTAGCTTAAGGCCCAGTTTTGTGTGTGCGTGAGTGTGTCTGTGTGTGTGGTGTATGTGTGTGTGTGGGTGGGTGGCAGAGTGTGGGTGGGAGACAGCCTGACAGATAACACCTTGTGCAGATATACTGCATGGCCCCTTCCATTTACAATGAGTGAGGACAATACACTTCTCTCCGGTCACAAAGATATGTAGAAACACTACCTACAAGGGAGAACCAATAGTTACTGCGGTGATTGTCCCTTTAAAGGCATCACAGCAGCAGAGGGTCACCTAGCTTGAGGGACCAATTGAGATGAGAGTGGGTGATCTTACCAGTGGGTGTAGCTCTCTCTAAGGCAAACGACAGTCTGAAAGCTTGTCGTAAGGACTGGGGCAGCTGGGCAGGGGAGGCTGTCAGCCTCTACACAGCTTTTACTTGTGAACAAACTGTTACTTCTTTAATGGAAATTGGATGAATACTTGAAAAGGAAAGTAGTTTCAGACTTGTGGCAGAAGAGCAGAAGAGTAGGACAAATTGATCACCCTAACAACGAGCAAACGCAGTCATAATGGGAAGAATGGCCTCGTTCTGTGCTGTAAGGCTCCAGGGACCAGAAAACCAAAGATGCTGTTTTTCAGGAGCCAGAGAGCTCATGACTTGTGTTAAATTCTTTGGGCCATTGCAAACTTGCTCATCCTCCTTCAGTCACCACATCACAAACACTCCCCCACGCCCTTGCACTGCTCACTCTCCTCCCTCACCAGCATCCTCTGGGGCAGACCAACAGGGGGACTGGGACTAAACTGACAGTCCTTCAAAAAGGGCCAGCTCAGCATGATGGACAAAGATGCTTTACCCTGAAGTGGGAACATTTATGTCCACTGAGCCTTTGTTTAACATCGCATCTGAAAGAAATCCGACATGGCAGCACTCCCTCAGTATTGCACGGTATGACAGCCTGTATCAATCCTGAAGTGCAATGTGAACCAACAACTTTCTCAATCAGTGACAAAAGTGCTCCCCATTGAGACATGGTTGATAGAATATTTGGCCTTGATCCCAGAACAATTAGTGTTTTGGATTCAGTTGTCTTCACTGTATTTGAAGATGACTCAGTTAATGTCTGCAGCTATCATTGAGGCAACTCTTGCTGTGTTTATGCCCCATTTGTATTACTGATTAATGGATTCACATTCCATTGATCACAGCTAAATACTGTTTACACGAAATGCTTGGGTGTACAATTGATGGAATCTGGACAAGTGCTACTGTTTCATTCAGTTGACACATTCCCACAGTGTTTCAGTCAAATGGATAAGGCTTTCTTTTGGCCAGAACACTGACAGAAGGATGTGAAGGCAATAGGGAGGGTGCACTGTTTACCCACAACACACTGGGGGAAGGATGTGGAGGTAATAGGGAGGGTGCACTGTTCATTCACAACACACTGAGGGAAGGATGTGGAGACAATAGGGAGAGTGTACTGTTCATTCACAACACACTGGGGAAGGATGTGGAGTAATAGGGAGGGTGCACTGTTCATTCACAAGAAACAAGCTGACGGATGTGGACACAATAGGGAGGGTACACTTCATTTAGAACACACTGGGGGAAGGATGTGGAGATAATTGGGAGGATAATTCACTGTTCATTCACAATACACTGAGAGAAGGATGTGGAGGCAAATCGGAGGGTGTACTGTTCATTCACAAGAAACAAGGTGAAGGATGTGGAGACAATAGGGAGGGTACACTTCATTTGCAACACACTGGGGGAAGGATGTGGAGATAATTGGGAGGTTACACTCTTCATTCACAACACACAGAGAGAAGGATGTGGAGTCAATTGTGAGAGTGTGCTGTTCATTCACAAGAAACAAGGGGAAGGTTGTGGAGGCAATAGGGAGGATACACTGTTCATTCACAACAAACTGGGGGAAGGATGTGGAGGCAATAGGGAGGGTACGCTTTTCATTCACAAGAAACAAGGGGAAGGATCTGGAGGCAATAGGGAAGGTGCATTATTCATTCACAACACAGAGGGAAGAATGTGGAGACCATATGGAGGGTGCACTATTCATTCACAACACACTGGGGGAAGGTTGTGGAGTCAATAGGGAGGGTGCAGTGTTCATTCACAACACACTGGGGGAAGGATGTGGAGGCAACAGGCAGGATGCACTGTTCATTCACAATACACTGGGGCAAGGATGTGGAGGCAATAGGGAGGGTCACTGTTCACCCACAACACACTGGGGGAAGGATGTGGAGGCAACAGGGAGGGTGCACTGTTCATTCACAACACACAGGGCGAAAGATGCGGAGACAATAGGGAGAATACACTGTTCATTCGTAACACACTGGAGGAAGATTGTGGACACAAGAGGCAGGATACGTTGTTGACCCACAATATACTGGGCGAAGGATGTGGAGGGAATAGGGAGGGTGCACTGTACATTCACAACACACAGGGGGAAGGATGTGGTGACAATAGGGAGGATACACTGTTCATTCACAACACATTGGGGGAAGGATGATGTGGAGACAATCGGGAGGGCACTCTGTTCATTCACAACACACTGGGGGAAGGTTTTGGAATCAACAGGGAGGGTAAACTGTTCATTCACAATGCACTGGGGGAAGGATGTGGAGAGAATGGGGAGGCTGCACAGTTCATTCACAACACACTGAGGGAAGGACGTGGAGGCAATAAGGAGGATACACTTTTCACCCACAACACACTGGGGGAAGGATGTGGAGTCAATAGGGAGGGTGCACTGTTCACCCACAACTCACTGGGATAAGAACGTGAAGGCAATAGGGACGATGCACTGTTCATTCATAACACACTGAGAGAAGGATGTGGAGGCAATAGGGAGGGTACACTGTTCACCCACAACTCACTTGGGTAAGAATGTGGAGGCAATGGGGGGGATGCACTGTTCATTCACAATACACGGGGGAAGGATCTGGAGGCAATAGGGACGCTACACTGTTCATTCACAACACACTGAGAGAAGGATGTGGAATCAATAGGGAGGGTGCACTGTTCATTCACAACACACTGGGGGAAGATTTTGGAGACAATAAGGAGGGTGCACTGTTCATCACCCAACTTCTGGGGGAAGGATGTAGAGTGAATAGGGAGGATACACTATTCATTCACAACACACTGGGGGAAGGATGTAGAGTCAATAGGGAGGATACACTGTTTATTCATAACACACTGGGAGAAAGTTGTGGAGGCAATAGGAAGGGTGCACTGCTCATTCACAGCACACTGGGGTAAGGATATCGAGACAATAGGGAGGATACATGTTTACCCACAATATACTGGGGGAAGGATGTGGAGGGAATAAAAGAGGGTGGACTATTCATTCACAACATATTGGGGGAAGGTTGTGGAGACAATTGGGGGGGGGACACTGTTCGCCCACAAAATACTGGGGGAAGGATGTGCAGGGAATAGAGACGGTACACTGCTCATTCACAACACACTGAGGAAAGAAGGTGGAGCCCATATAGAGGGTGCACTGTTCATGCACAACATACTGGAGGAAGGATATAGAGGCAATAGGGAGGATGCATTGTTCATTCACAACACACTGGGGGAAGGTTGTGGAGACAAGAGGGAGGATACATTTTTCACCCACAACACACTGCGGGTAGGATGTGGAGTCAATAGGGAGGGTGCACTGTTCACCCACAACTCACTGGGATAAGAACGTGAAGGCAATAGGGACGATGCACTGTTCATTCATAACACACTGAGAGAAGGATGTGGAGGCAATAGGGAGGGTACACTGTTCACCCACAACTCACTTGGGTAAGAATGTGGAGGCAATGAGGGGATGCACTGTTCATTCACAATACACGGGGGAAGGATCTGGAGGCAATAGGGATGCTACACTGTTCATTCACAACACACTGAGAGAAGGATGTGGAATCAATAGGGAGGGTGCACTGTTCATTCACAACACACTGGGTGAACAACGTGGAGACAATAGGGAGGATACACGGTTCACCCACAACATGCCGGGGGAAGGATGTGGAGGCAATAGGGAGGATACACTTTTCACCCACAACACATTGCGAGTAGGATGTGGAGGCAATAGGGAAGGTGCACTGTTCATTCACAACACACTGGGGTTAGGATATGGAGGCAATAGGGAGCATGCAGTGTTCATTCACAATAAACTGAGGGAGGGATGTGGAGACAATAGGCAAGATACACTGTTCATTCACAACACACTGGGGAAGAATGTAGAGGCAGTGGGGAGGATACACTGTTCACCCACCACATGCTGGGGGAAGGAGTTGGAGGCAACAGGGAGGATGCACGATTCACCCACAACATACTTGGGGAAGGATGTGAAGGCAATAGGGTGCACTGTTCATTTACAAGAAACAAGGGGAAAGATGTGGAGACAATAGGGAGGGGGCACTGTTCATTCACAACATACTGGGGGATGGATGTGAAACAATAGGGAGGATACACCGCTCACCCACAACACACTGAGGGAAAAATGTGGAGGCAATAAGGAGTGAGCACTGTTCACCCTCAACACACTGGGGAAAGGGTGTGGAGGCAATAGGGACGGTACACTGTTCATTCATAACACACTGGGGGAAGGATGTGGAGGCAATAGGGAGGGTACACTGTTCACCCACAACACACTTGAGGTAGGATGTGGAGGCAACGCGGAGGGTGCACTGTTCATTCACAACACATTGGTGCGAGGATGTGGAGCAATAGGGAGGGTGCACGGTTCATTCACAACACACTGAGAGAAGGAAGTGGAGCAATAGGGAGGGTGCATGGTTCATTTACAACTCACTGGGGGAAGGATGTGGAGCAATAGGGAGGATGCACTGTTCATTCACAACACACTGGGAAAAGGGTGTGGAGACAATAGGGAAGGGACATTGTTCATTCACAACACACTGAGGGAAGAATGTGGAGGCCATATGGAGGTGCACTGCTCATGCACAACACACTGGGGGAAAGATGTGGAGACAATAGGAAGGATACACTGTTCACACACAATATACTGGGGGAAGGGTGTGGAGGGAACAGGGAGGGTGCACTGTTCATTCGCAACAACTGGGGGAAGGATGTGGAGGCGATAAGAAGGATACACTGTTCATTCAGAACATACTGAGGGAAAGATGTGGAGGCAATAAGGAGGAAGCACTGTTCACCCACAACACACTAGGGGATGGATGTGGAGACAATAGGAGGGTGCATTGTTCATTCACAACACTCTGAGGGAAGGTTGTGGAGACAATAGGGAGGATACACTTTGACACACAATATACTGTGGGAAGGATGTGGAGGCAATAGGGAGGGTGCACTGTTCATTTACAGTGCACAGGGGAAATGATGTGGAGGGAATAGGGAGGATGCACTGTTCACCACAATATACTGGGGAAAGGATGCGGTGGGAATAGAGAGGGTGCACTGTCCATTCACAACACACTGGGGGAAGGATGCTGAGGCAATAGGGAGGATACACTGTTTATTCACAACACACTGGGGAAGGATATGCTGACAAAAGGGAGAATGTCTGCTCATCCTTCCCTAGTGTGTTGTGTGCAAACAGTGTATCTCCCTGTTGAGGATACACTGTTCACCCACAATATACTGGGGGAAGGACATGGAAGCAATAGGGAGGGTACGCTGCTCACCCACACCACACTGGGGGAAGAATGTGGAGGCAATAGGGAGGGTGCACTGTTCATTCACAACAGACTGGAGGAAGGATGTGGAGACAATAGGGTGGATACACTGTTTACTCACAACATACTGGGGGAAGGATGTGTAGAAATAGGGAGGGTGCACTGTTCATTCACGAGATACTGGGGGAAGGTTGAGGAGGCAGTGGGGAGGGTGTACTGTTCATTCCCAAGGACGCTGCCCGGTCTGAAAATACAAATACAAATAAAAGTGTGGAGGTATTTGTCATATAACGGAAGAGATGAAAGAGTAGTTTGACAAGGGCACGTTAAATTTTGATGAGGTGGGGCAGGCTCGGGAAAGGCAGATTATTTTCAAGTGCTGAATGAGGGCCCACAGATTCAGGATTAACATGAGAGATTTTGGATGGAACGCAGGAGTTTTCTTTTGCACAGAGGGTTATGCATATGCAGAATTCAGTGCAATTACTGACTGAAACAATGATCAGGGCAACAATGAATGTTTAATTTAACAACATTTTAGAAAGACCCATGAAAGGATGAAGATCAAAAGGGCATAGATTGAAGGAGAATGGCAAAAGATGCATTGGCGATAAGAGGAAAATCTTTTTAACGCAGCAACTGCTGAGGGTCTGGGATGCATTGTCTGACAGTGTGGTGGAGGCAGGTTCAATTAAAGCATTCAAAATGCAACCAGATTGTTATCTGAAAAGGAGGAAGGGGCAAGGTTTTAAAAGATTCATTTACAAGACACAAGTGTTCCTGGCTGGGCCAGCATTTACTGCCCATCTCTAACTGCCCTGTATTTCAGAAGGCACTTGTGAAACAACCTCATTGCTATGGAACTGGAGTCACATATAGATCAGACCATTCCTTCCCTTAATGTCATTAGTGAACGGATGGTTCCAAAAATGGTTTCAAGATCATCATTATGTTTTTAATTCCGGATTTTTCTTAAATTCAGATTTCACCATCTGTTATAGCAGGATTCAAATCCAGGTACCACAGATCTTACTCCGGATCTTTGGATTACAAGTCCAATGTCAATGCCACTGTGCCACTGTCTCGCTTGTGGGTTCAATGAAAAGGGATTCGATCGTTATCTGAAAAGGAAGTATGTACAGGGTTACGGAGAAAAGGCTGAGGGATGACACAAATATATAGCTCATTTGGATAGCTGGTGAAGACACAATGGGAGGCCTTTTCCTGTCCCTCCCTGGAGTGGGCAGGGAGAGGGGTGGCACAGACCATGCAGTGGTCCATTGACCTCAAGCGGGATTTTCCGGTTTTGGGTTGAGCATGTCTGGAAAGTCCCGTCCTATGGGTCCAATAGCCTTCCTGAATTGTGGGATGGGAAGTACTGAATGAAAGCCACATAGAGATGATGACTTTCAGATGAAATATTAAGGTGTCATTGAACATCCAATGACACTATTTATAGAAGATCAGGTGCATTCTACCATGGACTCTGGACAAGTTATTTCTCCATCAACATCGGGAAAGATAGTTTAAGCTGGCGCTATATTAATGCAAGGTGTATCCTTCTTATTTGGTCCAAGCCATGCATAAAATGGAATAATCAGATTGTGCACATCCCTTATTTCTGCAATAACCTCTCCAGTAAAGTCTGGGGACTGCGATCTTTGTACTGATTACTGACCATTGTTGGAAAGTCTACAATGAGAATAATAGTGTGACAGTGACAGGAACAGGAGTGCAGAGAATTTCTAGGGAGCTGTGGCGGGGAAGGGAACGGAAGCAGGGAAGGCAATCCCGTCAGGAAACGGCAGGGACTTGAGCAGGTGGCAAATACAAATCGAAGCAAGAAAATGTCAACAGACTAAAACATGGTGGTGAAATCAAAGAGGAACAAATTCCTTCTTGACTTGTAGTTACTGAATCTTGTCCATTCAGCCTTTTCACTCCTCAGCTTTTCATCTTATATTAACTGGATGGGCTCAGTGCCAGTTATGTAGATAAAAAGTCTTGATGAATAATCTCTATGGCTTGTTAAAATTTGTTTCAGACTTCACATTGATTTAATTCCAACTCTGGAAACTGTTAATTAACAATGATTTTCAGTGCAACAGAGGCAAGTGGGGCCACTGACTGAATTGTCACTGAGTTTGAGCAGATCCCTCTCTTATCCTGAAGTGCCGTTATTCACAAGGACTAATAGACATTGCTGTCCATGTGCCTACTAGATCCTTCCTTCAACTCTCTGCATCAAGAACAGCAACAACTTGCATGTATACAGTGCCTTTCATGCAGTAACAAGTCCCAACATGCTTCATGCGAGCTAATATCAAATGGAATTTCGCACAGTGTCACATAAGGAGAAATTGCAATCAGGAAGTAAAAAACTTGGTCAAAGATGTGGGCTTGAAGGGTCATCTTCAAAGGCGGGGGGAAGTGTTGGTGAGGTATAGTTCGGGAATTCCAGAACCTGATGGCATGGCCACCAACGGTTCACTAATGTCCTTCAGGAAAGGACACCCACTCCAGCCGAGGTGTGACTCCAACCCCACCTTGCAGAGATGGACTTCTAATGCCCCTCTGAAGGGGCCGCTCAGCGATACAAACAATTACTTCAAGAAGAAAGCTCACCATCACCACCACCTGCTCAGGGTAACTGAGGTTGGACAACAAATAACGCCCACATCCCAAGAATGACTTTTTAAATTGAGCCCTTTCTGTCTGTGCTGGTGGACTGAATGAGCTGTCCAACTTAATCCCACAGCCCAACTCTGCAAATTACTTCTCTTCGAGAACATGTCCAGTTGCCTTTTGGGTATCCTGATAAAATCTTGGTTCATGTCACACTATTTGTAACCCCCACGACTTGCCTGGGCTTGCAAAATCTCATTAATTGTCCTGGCTGGAGACAATACACATCTCTTTAATCTGTGCTTAACCCTCTCTCCACTCACATTGTCTGTACCTTTAAGCTTGCAGGTGCAGCAGGTGGTCAGGAAGGCAAATGGGATGCTGGCCTTCATTGCGAGGGGGATTGAATATAAAAGTAGGGAGGTCTTGCTGCGGCTGTATAGGGCATTGGTGAGGCCGCAGCTGGAGTACTGTGTGCAGTTTTGGGCGCCGTACTTACGCAAGGATATTTTGGCCTTGGAGGGAGTGCAGAGGAAGTTTACTAGGCTGATGCCGGAGTTGAGGGGGTTGAGCTATGAGGAGAGGCTGAATAAATTAGGCTTGTACTCATTAGAGTTTAGAAGAATGAGGGGAGATCTCATTGAGACATATAAGATGATGAATGGGATGGATAGGATAGAGGTGGAGAGACTCTTCCTGCTCAGAAAGGATAGTAGGACTAGGGGGCACAGCCTCAAGATAAAGGGGGGGCGGTTTAGAACGGAGTTGAGGAGGAACTTCTTCACTCAAAGGGTGGTGAATCTCTGGAATTCTCTGCCCGTTGAAGTGGTGAAGGCTGCCTCGCTAAATATTTTTAAGACGCGGGTTGATGGGTTTTTGATAAGAGAGGGGATTAAGGGTTATGGGGAGAGGGCGGGAATGTGGAACTGAGCCACAACAGATCAGCCATGATCTTATTGAATGGCGGGGCAGGCTCGAAGGGCTAGTTGGCCTACTCCTGCTCCTATTTCTTATGTTCTTAAGACTTGATTAACTGTAAAGACATGCATTCCAACCATTATTTTGTAAATTGAGTTTCTGTCTTTATATGCCCTGTTTGTGAACAGTACTCCCACTTACCTAATGAAGGGGCAGAGCTCTGAAAGCTCGTGGCTTGTGATATAAAATAAACCTGTTGGACTTTAATCTTGTGTTGTCAGACTTCTTACTGAGATTTCCCCAGTCCAACGCTGGCACCTCCACATCATGGAATCTGGTCTGCCAGACTTTCAAGTACTGCAATCCAGATCTGAACAAGCTTTTGTGTGGAGAAATTTCTCCACTAACTCTTAGTAATTACTTCGATGAACAAAGAAAATGATTTCCCCCAACTTGTATCAAACCTCCTCATTATTTTGAATATCTCGGTGAGGTTTTCTCTTACCTTAAGATGGCAGCCTCCAGACAGTGCCTCGTGGCATATTCACAGGATGACAGCAAGCCAGATGGGACATGTAGTACTGTTACATTTCAAAACGCAAACAGTTATAGTCTGGAATGTGGTGCCTGGAAGGGCAGTAGAACCAGATTTTATAGAAACTTTCAAAAGGGAGTTGGGTAAATCCTGGAAAAGGAAAAACATACAGGGCTCTTGGTAGGAAAGCAAAAGAATAGGAATACAATTGAATTGGTTAAAGAATCAGCACAGATACAATGGCTTGGATAGCTTCCTTCTGAGCTGTGTGATTCTGACATTGCAGTCCAAAAAGTTGAGATCAGGTTCTCCTCTAATTTATCAAGTTTTTAATTATATTTTTCAAAAATTTAAAACTGGTGGCACCCCATTGAAATCTGATAGTCAGAAAGTGGTTCAGAATACAATGTAAATTATTGAGGTTTCCATCAGTAAGTAATGACTAAACCTGAGAAACACAGAAATACAGCCCTTCGAGCCTGCTCCGCCATTCATTAGGATCATGGCCAATCATCCAGTTCAATATCCTGATCCCCCCTTCCTCTCATGATCCCTTTAGCCCCAAGAGCTATATCTAATTTCTTCTTGAAATCACACAACAAAGCTGAGCAACATTGCCCAATTCAGGCAGTTTTTTTTTAACAACGATAAATGTACACACTTTGGAGTTGATTACTTTTCAGTATTATTTAATTGTGTTTCTTTGTGGATCAGGTTGCCATCTCTTGTGGTTGGTCTGGATAACTCCTGTGAGGTGTAGGCTTGGGGGGGTGGATGTGGGGATGTGGATACAGGGGAGGGTAAACCTGAATCCTGGAGCTTAACGGTCAACATAAGGAAATTGGCAAGTCATACAGGCATCAAACCCTCTCTCTGTGAAATCGGGATTGGCATTATGGATTCACTCCCAGTGCAAAGCATCACGCGCAAATTCCTACGATGCTGTCTGTATTATGGAAATCCTTGTTTCATTCTTCAGTCTTCCTGCATTAGAAAAAGCAAAGAAAAAAATTTGCATTTCACAAGCCCAAAATAGTTCCCAGCCAATCAGGAAGATTTGAAGTGGAATCACGTAGGCAAAATGGTAACCAATCAGCCACCCCCTTTAATGACTTCATTCAGGCCATTGAGGTGGGCCTATTGGAATATGAACTCCCTGATTTACATTCCAATTGATGGGCCAATCAGGGAGTCTTTTCCTTGTATTTAACAGGGAGTGTCAGTTCCTCTGGCACTCTCAGAGGTAGACTGCTGACTGATAGCACTCTGTGCACTACAGTTGGAAATGTAAAAGGGATTTTGATGAAGGGACTTGTGATGATTTCGGCCAGGCTAATGAGGTTGGCTTGCTGGAGTATGAACTACTTGATGAGTCCTAACTGATGGTTGAATCAGGGAGCCTCGTGCTTCCTATTTAAAACAGGAGTGTCAGATTTCCAGCCTGCATTCACCATGGCGCAACTGGAGAGCTGGCTGTCTACAGGTGTATGGTGCAAATAAAGTAACTTGGTGATGGGACTTTCGCCTCTGTGGAGTTATTACAGGATTTCTGCTTCAGGAGACTTATTATACCCCCCAAACAGCAACTAAATAGGTGGCCAGTTTTTTTAGTGATGTTGATTGAGGATTAAATATTGGCCAGGCTACTGCGGAGAAGAGTCGTTCCTTTTCAAAATCACAGCGGGAGCATTTATATCCAACCAAGGGAGCAGTCAGGGTTTTGGTCTCACTCAAAAGGCAGCACCTCTGATCATATAACATTTGCTCAGTACTGCACTGGGTGTGTTTGCTGTTCAAATCTATGGATTGGGATCACCATATCATGAATGAGACATCGGGTGTCTGTATCATATCCATACATTTATGTATTTGTAAAATTACACACACACACACACACACACACACACACACACACACACAAATATACAAGTCATATACATAAATGTGTGAAGTAATTTTTATTTAACTGACAGGATGAGTGTTATTGTGAGAATGGATTGGGCAATCTCTCAGTTTTCTGATGTGAATCAGAAATGCTACCAGAGGGCTCAAGAGATTACTTCATTTGTGGTACTTGTGTCCAAATGATTGTGCTAACTGCACCAGGAGAAATGCAACAATGAAGTACCTATAAGACTGACTGGCAAACAGGGAAGCAGAAATTGTCAAAATTATAACATGTTGCAATCAACATTATTAACTTAGGCTGAGCAAAAACAAAATAACCAACAGCGCTTTTTGTGATAATGTCAATGTAAAGGCAGTGAATTTTCTTATGAAACACTCAATAACTTTCTAATCATTGGACTATGCTGAAGATTGATGGTCTGATCTCCAAATGAGAGATACATGCTTTGTCTTGCCATGAGATTAAAAGTAATTAAAATAAAATCTGTAGGCAATGCCTGATGTGCCCTTGAGCAGTTATGTTTTATTTAATATC
Source organism: Carcharhinus amblyrhynchos (assembly GCF_965287045.1). Taxonomy (NCBI): domain Eukaryota; kingdom Metazoa; phylum Chordata; class Chondrichthyes; order Carcharhiniformes; family Carcharhinidae; genus Carcharhinus; species Carcharhinus amblyrhynchos. The sequence goes on along the minus strand of NC_137357.1, from coordinate 13,320,961 downwards.
ATTACACAGATGGGGTGTGGGATCACTGTTTTTCAAAGTGATCTATCTATATAGTGATTGACGTACAAGCAAGTGTGAATGTGTGTATTTTAGGGTTGCCAACTGAGATTAAACTTATTCCTGGAGGTTTCATCTCACAACCTGCCCCCACCCTCCCGCCCCCACCATGCTCCAGCCATTAGTCAGCAAACACATCCATCCTTCTGACACACAGCCTTTTGAAACCAACTGGAAAGTAAAATGACTCATTAGCCAATTGGATGATGCCCTACCATGAGCTGAAGTCTTTCTGCTCTGCTCACTCCCCCACTCCAGCCATTTTCAATATTTTATATTGGACAAAGAGAAATGTGCAAAGGAATTGTTTTCATGTGATATTTCTGCAGTATCCTGGGGATTGATCTTCAGAGACTGGGAACTCCAGGCTCATTCTGCGGGATTGGTAACCCAAGTGTATGTGCATGTGTGACTGAGCATGTGTGTGTGAGTGTATATGTGTATTTGTGTGTGTAGTGTATGTGCATGTGAGTGAGCAGGTGTGTGCGAGTGTATACGTCTGTTTGTGTGTATAGAGTATGTGCATGCGTAAGTGAGCATGTGTGCACAAGTGTATATGTGAGTTTGTGTTGTAGTGTATGTGCACGTGAGTTAGCATGTGTGCATGAGTGTATATGTGCTTTTGTGTGTAGTGTATGTGCACATGTGAATGAGCATGCACGTGCGAGAGTGTATGTGCGTTTGCATGTGCAGTGAATGTGCACGTGAGTGAACATGTGTGCGCAAGTGTATACGTTTGTTTGTATGTGTAATGTATGTGCATGCGAGTAAGCATGTGTGTGCGTGAGTGTATATGTGCGTTTGTGTGTAGTGTATGTGCACGTATGAGTGAAAATGTGTGTCTGAGTGTATATGTGTGCTTGTGTGTAGTGTATGTACACCTGTAAGTGAACATGTGTGTGTGTACATGTGTGCAGTGTATGTGCACGTGTGAGTGAACATGTGTGTGCGAGTGTTATATGTGTGTTTGTATGTAGTTTACGTGCACGTGTGGGTGAGCATGTGTGTGCAAGTGTATATGTGTGTTTGTGCGTGTAGTGTATGTGCATGTGTGTGAGCATGTGCATGTGAGTGTATATGTGCATGTTTATGTGTGTAGTGTATGTGCACGTGTGAGTGAACGTATGTGCGAGTGTATATGTGTGTTTGTGTGCAGCGTATGTGCACGCATGAGTGAGCATGTGTGTGCGAGTATATATGTGTGTGTAGTGTATGTGCACATGTGAGTGGACATGTGTGTGCGAGTGTATTTGTGTGTTTGTGCGTGTAGAGTATGTGCACGCATGAGTGAGCATGTGTGCATGAGTGTATATGTGCGTTTGTGTGTCGTGTAAGTGCATGTGCGTGAGCATGTGTGTGCGTGAATGTATATGTGCATTTGTGTGTAGTCTGTGCATATATGAGTGAACAAGTCTGTGAGTGTATATGTGTGTTTGTGTGTGTAGTGTATGTGCATGTGTGTGAGCATGTGCGCTTGAGTGTATATGTGTGTGTTTATGTGTGTGGTGTTTGTGCATATGTGAGTGAACAAGTGTGTGCAAATGTACATGTGTGTTTGTGTGTAGTGTATGTGCATGTGTGAGTGAACATGTGTGCGCACGTGTATATGTGTGTTTGTGTGTGTAGTGTATATGCATGTGAGTGAGCATGTGTGTGCGTGAGTGTATATGTGCGTTCGTGTGTGTATTGTATGTGCACGTATGAGTGAACATGTGTGTGTGAGTGTATATGTGTGTTTGTGTGTAGTGTATGTATACATGTGAGTCAACATGTGTGTGTGTGTATATGTGTTTGTGTGCAGTGTATGTGCATGCGTGAGTAAGCATGTGTGTGCGAGTGTATCTAAGTGTGTGTAGTGTATGTGCACATGTGAGTGAGCATGTGTGTGCAAGTGTATATGTGTTTGTGTGTGTAGTGTATGTGCACATGTGGGTGAGCATGTGTGTGCGAGTGAATATGTGTGTTTATGTGGGGTGTATGTACACGCATGAGTGAGCATGTGTGTGCGAGTGTTTATGTTTGTTTGTGTGTGTAGCGTATGTGCACACGCGAGTGAGCATGTGTGTGCGAGTGTATATGTGTGTTTGTGTGTAGTGTATGTGCATGTGTGGGTGAACATGTGTGTGCGAGTGTATATGTGTGTGTCTAGTGTATATGCACGTGAGTGAACATGTGTGTGTGTTTGTGTGTTGTGTATGTGTATGTGTGAATGAACATGCATGTGCGAGTGTATAAGTGTTTGTGTGTGCAGTGTATGTGCGCATGTGAGTGAGCATATGTGTGCAAGTATATATGTGTGTTTATGTGTGTAGCGTCTGTGCATGTGATATTGGCTGATTGACAAGAACAAAAATCAAGTGAAAGAGATCTGCATTATATAGAATTCCTAGTGCAGAAGGAGGCCATTTCAGCAGATCTGCATCAACTCTCTGACTGAGTATCTTACCCAGGCTCTGTATCACACATATTTTACATCGCCAATCTATCTAACCTGCACATCTATGGAAACTTGCACAGACATGGGGAGAAAGTGCAAACTCCACACAGGCAGTGACCCAAGCCGTGAACTGAACTCGAGTCCCTGACTTTGTGAGGCAGCAGCGCTTTCGGGAACCTCAGGACACCCCGATCACTTCACAGGCAGTGCAGTACTTTGTGAAATGTTGTTACTGTTGTAACATAGGATCTATAGCAGCCACCTGATGTACAATAAGCTCTCAAAATAACCATGAGTTAATGGTCCAATGTTCTAATTGGCCCAGGAGTCAGTGGGGTCATTTTGCTGCCCATCTTCCAATATTGTCATGAGATCTTTCAAGGCCACCTGAGGGGACAGATGGGGCCTTTGCTGAATATTCAATTTGTAAGGTAGGACCTCAGGCACAGCAACACTCCCCTCACTTGTGGAATTATTGGCTTAGATTTTGTGTTCAACTGCCTGGAGTGAGAAGTTGACCCTATGACCTTCTGACTCCAAGTTAAGAGAGCTCTGCATTAAGCCATGGCCGCAGTCAACATGGCTTTCTCAGTTCAGAAGGATTTTCAGTTGATGGTGAAAGTATCGGGTGTAGCAATCATCAGGAGCTTTGAGGCCTCAGAAGAGAAAACAAGAGTGATGAAGATTAAGTGATTGTATTTGGTCGAGAAGTGGGACTAGTACTCTAGCAAACAAAGAGTAGGAGAGCTTAATCCATCATCACAGGCGAGAACTGACAGCAGAGAGATACACTTTACCAAATAGGGATTTAGCACAGGGCCAGGAAGCTTCACATCAATTTTTTTGTTCCCGTCGCATGCTCTATTAAAGCAAGACAAAATATAGAGAAAGAAAATGAACTATCAGAGACCGATGTAATGTGGCACATCAATTTAATTAGATTACATTATACCGACTTCACTTCTTGTGTCAATGAGAGAATAGAAACTCTCGCCTTGACATGCAAAGAAATTAAAAGGCTTCCCCTTTTTCCTTTGGTGAGGTAAAATTGAATTTATTTGAGTCCCCTTTTCCTGTGTTTTTATTCCTCAGTTATTTTTCCCATAACTCCAAATGTTTTGTTCTAATTCCCTTTATTACACTCTGAACCATTTTGATTTTTAATCTCTTTTCTGGACAGGATAATCTGGCTGAGGTTAGAATTTGAATTGTCGCAAAAAAGAAACTGTGATCCAAAAGTCTGTTAAAGAAGCAAATGCATTCAATTGTGAAATACTGTTTATTTATCATGAAGGGTCAGATGAGAAGCTTGAGATGGGATAATTCATGCGGTTGTACAACAGATATAATAATTGCACACAGCGTCCTGGCAGTTGATTTGCTAAGATGTCAGACTCTTTAACAGGATGAATTTAATAAGCCAGAATAAATGGGACACTTTGCAAGCCAGTTTAAACATATCAAGTGGTGTTTATTTTTACAGAGGTTGGCATATTCACTCAGGAAAACATTTAGACAAAATGAGTGAGCAAAAGCCTGTCATTACATCTGCCAATGAGAAGACAGGACTCCTGAAAAAAAATTGTCTTTCAATGTACTCAATTTCATCAACCTTCACTCGCTTGTTTTTTCAAATCATAACTTAGTCTTTGAGGGGTCTAGTTGCAATATTAGATGGAGGTCGAAACCAGGAGTTCTCCTTTGGACCAGTAGCACCATGGTCCCTCCAGAAAAGCTCCACTCCCCTCAGTCAACACAGCATGTTACCCCATCACCTTCTGATCAAAGACCCCCACATCTTCACAAGAGATTGGAGGGAACCAATCCCGCAAGATCTTGGCTTCAGACTTCTACAGACAAAGACCTACCATCAGGTCATGGATCTGGCCAGGTGTCACACAACACTCTGGAAAACCTGGTGGTGCTAAAGCTAAGGTATTAAGTAAGTAGTCTCACAATACCAGGTCAAAGTCCAACAGTTTTATTTGGTATCACAAGCTTTCGGAGCGCTGCTCCTTCATCAGGTCTCTAGACCAGCGCTCTGAAAGCTTGTGACACCAAATAAACAAGTTAGACTTTAGCCTGGTGTTGTGAGACTACTTACTGTGTCTACCCCAGTCCAACACTGGCATCACCACATCAGGCATTAAGATTTAAAGACATGAAGGGAATCTCTGAGACTCTCCAGAATTCCACCTTACTTCATGGCCCTTGAGATTCACATCCAGTCTATCATTAAAGAAATGTTTCAAAGGGAGCCTGTAGTTGCAGTCAAAGCTCTCCTTTACGTCCTGTGGCCTCTGTTAATGTAAGGAAAGCTTTACATTGGCATGGCAGCATTATAAGTTTCTATATCCACCTTTGCAATGCAGGCTATTTATGCTGGTCTTAATTTCCCTTGTGCAATGTCATGGGAGGTCAATAAATGCTTAAAATTTCTGAACGGATATTTGATTTCGGGAAAAAGGACTATAGATGAAGAGTCTGTGACATGATGTGATGATTGGTGGAGTTGCTGATAGTGCCAGGGATTGTCAGAGAATACAACAGGATATAGATAGATTGGAGACTTGGGCACAGAAATGGCAGTTGAGGTTTAATCTGGACAAATGCGAGGCGATGCATTTTGGAGGATCAAATTTAGGTGTGAATTATATTGTAAATGGCAGAACTCTTCGGGACATTAACGTACAGAGAGATCTGGGCGTACAGGTCCACAGTTCCCTAAAAGTGGCAATACAAGTGGCCAAGGTGATTAAGAAAGCATATGGCATGGTTGCCTTCATCAGCCAGGGCATTGAGTGCAAGAGTTGTTGTAGCTGTATAAAAGCTTGACTATGCTGCATTTGGAGTAGTGCCTGCAGTTCAGATCACCATACTATCAGAAGGATGTGGAAGCTTTGGAGAGAGTCCAAAGAAGATTCACTAGGATGTTGCCTGGTCTCAAGGGTGTTGACAATGAGGAAAGGTTGAATAAACTAGGATTGTTTTCACTGGAAAGACAGACACTGAGGGGAGAACTGAGAGAGGTCTACAAAATTATGAGAGGCATAGACAGGGTGTATAGTCAGAAGCTTTTTCCCAGTGTGGAAGTGTCAGTTACAAGGGGGCACAAGTGAGAGGGGAAAGTTTAAGGGAGATGTGCGGGGAATGTTTTTCACACAGAGAGTGATGGGTGTCTGGAAAATGCTACCAGAGGAGATGGTGGAAGCAGGCGCATTAGCAACATTTAAGAGGCATCTGCCTGGCTAGGTGAACAGGGAGGGAATAGAGGGACAGTGAGTGAGTAAGGGCAGAAGGGTTTTTTAAAATTTAGCTAGGGCATCTTGATCGGCACAGGCTTGGCAAGCCGAATGTTAGAATATAACTGGTGACAACTTTGTATTGGATGTAATGTGACCAATTAGTAACTGACCCAGTAAACCATGGAACCAATTAGAGAATGATGTGATGGTCAGCTGACCAGCTGACTCACTATAAATAAGAACTTGTTGGGAATTGTGGGGAGCTTTGATTAGTCCAGGATGAGGCCCCAAGTTTGGAATAATGAAGTTTCTTTATTAAACCCTTTCTTTGTTTCATAAATTGGAGCAAGTTTTGATATATTTTTGTTGTCTGCATTTGAAGAGTTCCTTCTGGAGAAACACCAAAGGGCCTGTTCCTGTGCTGTCCTTTTCTTTGTTCTTTATGAATCAGCTTTGTTGACCAGTACATGTGAAACATTGGTCTTCCACATGGTTACAAAACAGATGACTGCCAAAGGGAAAGATTTGCTTTTCTATGGCACCTTTCACAATCTCAGGATTTCTCAAAGCTCTTTACAGCCAGTGAAGTGCTTTTAAAGTGTAGTTGTTGTTGTAATGTAGAAAATGCAGCAGCCAATTTGTGCAGAGCAAGCTCCCACAAACAGCAATGTGACAATGATCTGACAATCTGTTTTCAGTGTTGGTTGGGGGATAAATACTGGCTAGAATGGTGGGAGAGCTCCCCCAACTCTTCTTCAAGTCGGGCCTGTACAATATTTTGCATCAATGTGAGAAGGCAGAAGTGGCCTCAGATTAACATCTCATCCAAAAAGGGTCCCTTCACTACATCAGCACTCCCTCAGTACAGCACTGCAAAGATCTGCCTGGATAATGGGCTTAAGTTGCTGGACTGTCAAACAACGTGACTGTTGGTTTCCATTCATTGTCACTGGTGATTCTTCCACCTACATTGTTGAATTGCCTTTGAATTTAGTTAAGCATCACTGTCATTATCAGATACACCAAGACTGTGAGCTTTTTCAATTGGAGTAAACAGCTAGTGATTAAAGAGCAACAAGAGTTAATGCATTCCTACTTAGAAAAGTATATTCTAAATGACTAGTTCTCCACTGAATAGTTTTGATCGAGGAAATTAGGAGAAATTTTATCCAGTGGCTGCAGGATTGGTAACTGGAGGATACACATTTAAGCTAATTGTTAAAACAACTGGATGTGAGATGAGGAGAACTTTCTTTTTAAATGCAACAAATGATGATGGTCTGAAATGTACTGTCTGTGAGGGTGCTGGAGGCAGATTCAACGCCAATTTTAAAAGGGAATTGGATGAATATTTGAAAAGGAAAGATGTGCAGAGCTACGGAAAAGAACAAGGAAAGGGGACTAATTGGCTAGCTTTACCAAAGGGCCAGTATTCATAGAATACAGGGCTGAAGGAGGCCATTCAGCCCACTGAGTCTGCACTGACTCTCTGACAGAGTATCCTCCCCAGGCCATCTTCCCCACCATAGCCCCATAACTCCATACATTTACCATGTCTAATCCAGGTAACCTATAAATCTTTTTTGGAGTGTGGGAAGAAACCGGAGCGCTCAGAGGAAACCCATGCAGGAAAGGGGAGAATGTGCAAACTCCACACAAACACCCAAAACCAGAACTGAACCCCGATTCCTGGTGCTGTGAGGCAGCAATGCTCGCAACTGTGCCAATGTGCCACCCATGCTGTATTGTCAAAATGAGATGAATGGTCTAATTGTGCACTGTATAATGCTATCTCTAGCTGCCCTGTTCATCATCTAATGACAATATAAATGTTTAAATCAAGGGAATGGTGAGTCACTTTATTACCCTCACTCTCACACACTTTGGTGGGGAACGAAGCAGAAGAGCGGAGGGGGAACCGCTTGCCCCTCCCTGGAGCAAAGCTGGCATGGAGTTGACCTGCTCCACGCCAGCCCATCCTGGAGGCATTTGGGTTTAAGGGTGTGATCGGCAGAGGCAATCTGCAAAATTAGAATGTCCCCTCCCTTCCCATGAAGAGAGTATTTAAACTATCAGGCTACACACTCCTACCTGACTGCCCGCATCAAAAATTTTAATGGCTTGGGCAATGTATTATCAGGGTCAATTGGCTTGGCAACAAGAGTAACTTACCCGTGGTTATCCATTTACATATGGCGGGGAGGCCACAGTTTTTATATAATGGGGGTGAGATTGGAATGACCAGAAGGTACCAAAACCATGCCTGGCGAGGGCTTGTAAAATGCAGTCGAAGGAAGTCAAGCAACTTGATGATCAGCATATTAAGGTTACCTGTACATTAGCTGCACATCAAACATTAGCAGGCTACTTGAGGGCCTCAACTGGGTCAGGTGCAGATGGATAGGCCTTGCAATGGCTCCTCCCGCTTGTAGAATTGTGGAGGGCTGGAGGATACAGGCACCAGGAATGATGCCCACTGCATACTGCCCAATTCAAAAGCCTCCCAACTGCCCTTTAAATTTGGATCCAGCTCATTAACTTGATTTCTCTCATTACAAATGCTGTTAAACTGCCATGAGTATTTTCAACATTTTCAGTTTTTTATTTCAGATCTGTAGTATTTTGCTCTTGTTAAGGAAGTGGATTTGTAGAGGATCTTAGAGGTACAGACTATAGGGTCAGCTATGGCTCAGTGGATAACACTTTTGGTCTCAGTCTGAAAGTGGTGGGTTCAAACTGCAATTCAGAGATGAGAACTCACAATCCAGGCTGTTGCTCAGAGTGCTGCACTGTCGGAGGAGCCTTCTTTCAACAGACACAATAAACTAAGGCCCTGTATGCACTTTCTCCCCCCGTCAACATGTAGGAATGTGATGATCTGATCATTATTAAATGGTGTTTGTGGGATCTTGCCGAGCAACTTTATAAAAGTGACTCTACTTAGTTGGCTGTGAAGGGGCATCCTGAGGTCATGAAATGTGCTACATAAATGTTAGAAACATAGAAATGTAGAAACATAGAAGACAGGAGCAGGAGGAGGCCATTCAAGCCTACTCTGCCATTCATTACGATCATGGCTGATCATCCAACTCAATAGCCGAATCTTGCTTTCTCCCCATAAATAGAAAGTTGGAAGTTGGTATTGCAGAAACCATCGTTGCCTGAAGAGACAATCACCACTGGAGGTGATTACAGAGAGGGGGCAAGCTGAAGGGGCAGTTTTTAAAATTTGAAGTTTCAGGGGACTGAAATTGTAGGCAAACAAGCGATGGGCCACAGAGCAGAGGGGCCAGATGTTTGATTCAATCATTAAGAGGATATTGAAGTTGCCACTGCAGTCAGCAATACAAAGGGGGCTGCACTCTGTCTGGGTGCAATGGGACAAGTGGGGGTAGAGGAGAAGGGGGCAGAGGGCAGACAGAATGAGGATCGGAGACAACCTACTCTCTGATGGTGCTGCATCATCGAAATAGCTTTCAAATCTCATCAAATATTAAATCAGTGCAGCCTCAGCACAGACATCTACTTATACACCATCACTAATCGCCATGCTGACAGTGACACATTAGCTTCCCAGTCCCTTTGCAATCTGATACTTTCTGAATTTGCTATTGCGAAAAAAAATTTGATTAATGGCATTTCTTTTGGCTGCTGAGACTGGCTGGGGTGAGTTAGTGGAGAATAATCAGTCCTTTCACTTGTTCAGAGGCAAGGGGAAAACATGCTAATGAGGGAGTGGGTTAATTAAGCCAGCAGTAGAATGTGACAGTAACTGATGGGTGTTGTGACAAAACCACCAAACTCTACATTAAGTGGAGTTGAGAAAATTGCTTTTCTTATGAAATTAGGCAGAGGATGGAATGGGGAAGAAATAAAGAAAATATAAATAGTACAACTGTTCGTTGAAGGAGGCTGGAAGAAGCATCAGCAGGCCAGAGGCAAGCTGGAGCGAGGGATTTTTCTGTTACTCCTGTAGTTTGTGGTATTTTACGTAACAGTCAGTACAGCAGAGCGGGAGAGAGCCTTCTGAAAAACTGAAAGAAATGTGCTTAAGAAATGCGTAAGATGAAAAGCTGTTCTGAAGGTCCCTTCCTTGTGTTAAAACCTCCGCACCTCTGGAACTCCTCGAGTCTGACAACACTCAATTATTGCCTCCTGAGTGCATCCAATTTTCATCACTCTAGATTTGGGCCTTCAGCTGCCTGGGCTCAAACACTGATATTCCCTCCTTAAATCTCTCCTCTAACTCTTTCAATCGGACGCGTTTAACCAAGCTTTTGGTCTCAGAATCATAGAATCCCCACAGTGCAGAAGGAGGCCATTTGGCCCACTGAGTCCGCACCAACCACAATCCCACCCAGGCCCTATTCCCGCAACCTCACATAATTACCAAGCTTATCCCCCTGCCACTAAGGTTCATTTAGCGTGACCAATCAACCTAACCCGCACATCTTTGGACCGTGGGAGGAAACTGGAGCATCCAGACGAAACCCACACAGACATGGGGAGAATATGCAAACTCCACACTGACTGTGATATGAAGGTCGGAATTGAACTCGGGTCTCTGGAACTGTGAGGCAACAGTGCGAACCACTGTGCCACCTTGCTGGCTATAAAACAGAGGCTCCAGTGGAAACTGAACTCACAACTCCTGTTTTTACTAGGCCAGTGCTTTAACCACTGAGCTATGGAGCCAATCATTAACCAATCTTAATCCATCGTTAGTCAATCTTCCGTCCTAATATCTCCTCATGTAGTTCACCATCAAAACACTCCTGTGAAGCACCCTGGCACATTCTCCCACATAAAAGTCACAATACCAAAGTAACCTGTTCTCATGGGAACAGAGCTTTCTCTCAACTGTCCAATGGGATTTATTTGAAATGGAATTGTGAATTGTGGAGATAAAGATGGATTGGCCAGGCCAAAGGGTTTCTGCTAGATTAACTGGCTTCTGTGACAATGCCGGGAATGCAACCACACTCTCAGTCATTCAAGGAACAGGGAACAAAGGAAAGTTTAGCACAGGAACAGGCCCTTTGGCCCTCCATGCCTGAGCCAATCATGATGCCTGCCTCCTGCCTAAACTAAACCATATGCAGTTACAGACTGTGTATCCTTTTACTCCCATCCTATTCATGTGTTCGTCTAATTTCCCCTTAAATGCCGCAATTGTACAACTGTACCTGCTCCTACTACCTCCCCAAGCAGTGCCTTCCAGACATTCACCACCCTCAGTGTAAAAAAATGTGCCTCGCACATCTCCTCTAACTTTTCCCTGGCACCTTAAAGCTATGTACCCGAGTACTTGGCTTTTCTACCCTAGGAAAGAGCATTTGACTATCCACTCTGTCCGTGCCACTCATAACACTCATAATCTTGTAAACCTCTATCAGGGCATCCCTCAACCTCCGTTGTTCCAGTGAGAACAAACCAAGTTTATCCAATCTCTCCTCATAGCTAATACTCTCCAGACCAGGCAACGTTCTGGTCCCACTTCTATACCCTCTCCAAAGCATTTAGATCCTTCTGGTAGTGTAGCAACCAGAATTGTACACAATATTCTAAATGAGGCCAAATTAAGGTTCTGTACAACTGCAGCATGAGCTGCCAATTTTTATACTCAATGCCCTGACCAATGAAGGCAAGAAAGCCACATGCTTCTTGACTACCTTATCCACCTGTGTTGCCATTTTCAGTAATCCGTGGGCACGTGCGCCCAGATATCTGCCTGTCAATACTCCTAAGGATTCTATACCATTTACTGCATAATTCCTACATGCATAGGACTTTCAAAATGCATTATCTCACACTTGGAAGTAGTTGATGCCAAAACATCGAATGTATTCAAGAGGTGGCTGGATATAGCATTTGATATGAATGGGATCAAAGGTTATGGGGAAAAAGCAGGATTAGGCAATTGAGTTGGACGATCAGTCATGATGGAAATGAATGGTGGAACAGGTTCAAAGGGCCAAATGACCTCCTTCTGTTCCTATTTTCTATGCTTCTAAACTGGACCACCTGGTGGAAACCCACGCAGACACGAGGAGAACGTGCAGATTCCACACAGATAGTGATCCAAGGTTGGAACTGAACCCAGGTCCATGGCGCAGTGTCACCATGCCACCCACAATGCTGTGCTAGTTCCTCAAATGGAAACTCAGCTATAAAGACTCATGGAATTTCACTGTTATGCCTTTAATTTGTTTTTTCTGATTATAAACATCAGGAAAACCATGGGACAGGGTATCACATCTCTACTTGACCACACTAAAGAACACCCTGCTGAAAGTGGCTAGAGCATTCTTCTACCTTGAGTAGCACGTGGCCACAGACAATCTGTCTTTTGATGCAGAACTTGATAGTTTCATTGTGAAAGCAATAGCCACTTTGTCCAATTCTACAGCTTGCAAGGATTCTCAGGGCCAAGGTGGAGATATTGTTTTCAAATTCAAGTGTTTTTATTTTATATCTGTAATTTGTTTCAGTGAACTGTGTCAGTTAGCATTAAAATTGCAGCAAGCATACTTGTGCAGTTCTTAGCTGAGTGCAAGTTAACAGACTAAAACATTCCAGTCATATACAATTAAAGAGCAGCAATTCCCCCTCTCAGTAATGGATGGAGACATGACTCAAGTGTGGTGAATTACTCTGGAATTCACTGGGGGCAGAATCTGCCCCCTCCCAATCCTATCTGAACAGTAGCTTTCTCTTGGGCCAGAGATGTTGGTGTCAGCCCTTTGAAGCCGGCTTCAGTCTGACAAATGACTTGGAGTTCTTCAGGGAGCTGGAGAGTTCATTGAGAAAGGACAGAAAGTGGAAGTTTTTCTCCAACTTCCTGGAGTCAAAGATGGTCATGATGGTGAAGTGGGGTTTGGGGCACAATAGGAAGTAAGTGCTCTGAACTTTGTAGAAGTGGACTACTTTGTCCGATGTATTCAGCTCTGTTGCCCAGTCCATCATGGTCACAATCACATCGCGCCTGTGCATTAAATGAGAGTTAGTGGGTAAGGAAACAACCACCAGGTACTAATCCAACTTCATGGGGGCTTCCCTGTCTGAGTGCTGCTACCCACAGGTTCCAACCTTCCGTTGCCAAAGATCAAAGAGACATTTTCAGCATTGTGTTTGCAGGTGAAGTTCGAAGCCTTGCCACAGGAATCAGGGTTGGTCTTGGTGCTCAAGGCCCTCATTTCTGAGGGGGTGGTGTGGGGCTCAGTGCCTTGTGGAAGTAGAAGACGAACTTTGCCAAGAGGGTTTTTCAGCTTCCCTATCCACAGAAAGAGGTGCAAGGGGCTGAAGGGCCTCTGGATCTCTCCCTTAAACAGATGCTTCCTGGTCTCTCCCTGCTTATCGAATGTCTGGCCCGAGCTCTGCAGCTTGGAGATTGAGCAGTGAGGGGAGGAATTGCCATTCATTGATCTCAGCATGAGCCTTCAGCACTTAGCATGAGTTAGCATGTCTATTTCCATCTGGAAGCCACTCTGCCAAGGCCTGAGGATCGGGTGATGGACTGTTGTATTTCTGTAGAATCAACTCCAGCATATGCAGCACTTCCACTGGATGGATGGACTTCTGGGTGCTGAGAAGTCAACTATCTCCATTTACGCCTCGATGAAAAAGCAAAGCTGCTCAAAGAGGTGAGAGTGAGGCTCTTCCAGATGTTGCAAGGTCCCAGTCACCAGGTTCTGTGCAGTGGTGACCAGCTTGCATAACTCATTGTAGAGGGATGTACAAATAGATTGAATGGAATCTTTTTGACTAAAAAATGACTGACACCCAGTTTCTGTCCAGGAAGATCAAACTGTGAGAAACTTCTTGGCTGCCGCCAGGTGAGTGGGCGCAGAGTAGGCCCTGACACAGCTTGGGCCAATGCTCTGGCAGTTCTCCTTCCCCCATTCCACAAAGTCCTTGGCACAGTGATGGCAGCAGATCTCTAGCTGTGGGAGGAAGATTTCTAGCACTGCCTTTTTTTGAGGCACAGGGCCAGCAGAAGGCTTATCCATCCTGGGGGGGTTGAGCAGAGGAGCCGGGAGCCCCGTGAATGCTCCAACCAAGGCTGAGAGGTTGGGGAGCAGGAGCAGAGATGGACCACAATCGAGACTGAGGATGAGGAGTGGAGACTGAGGTCAAGGCCTGTGTTCTCAGCACTTTGTTGTATGACTATGAAACATGGATGACCTACAGCTGTCATGAAAGAAAGCTCAACAACAGGTATGCTGAGCATCTCAAGGAAATAGATCATGAACATGGCAAGTTTTCAGAATGGAAAATGTAAGCATGGCGATGGAGATGTACCTAGATGTAGAGTGCCCTAGGTTCTGCTTCAAGGAGGCAAGATATGCTTGACATGAAGGCTCTAAATCTTGATATTTACATGGAGGAGACATGAGCTGTCAAGAGAGGAAACTGTGAGCCAGTGTGTGCCACCATGATGATCAGTGGCTCCTACAGCTTGTCAACAAGCATGAAAACTACAGCACACAAGGATGTTTGAGAGACAGGCATTTAGAGACGCAAGTACTGATTAGGGACAGTCAGCATGGCTTTGTGAATGGAAATCATGTCTCACAAATTTGGTCGAATTTTTTGAAGGGGTAACCAAGAAGCTAGGTGAGGAAAGTGCAGTTGATGTTGTCTCCATGGACTTTAGCAAGGTGTGTGACAAGATACGGCATGGTAGGTTGTTGCATAAGTTTAAATCTCACAGGATCCAGGGTGAGGTATTCAAATGGATACAAAATTGGCTTCTTGACAGAAACCAGAGATTGGTTGGAGACAGTTGTTTTTCAAACCGGAGGCCTGTGACCAGTGGTGTGCCGCAGGGATCAGTGCTGGGTCCACTGTTATTTGTCATTTATATTAATGATTTAAATGAGAATATAGCGGGCACGGTTAGTAAGTTTGCAGATGACACTAAATTGGTGGCATAGTGGACAGTGAAGAAAGTTATCTCCAATTGCAATGGGATCTTGATCAATTCGCCCAGTGGGCTGTCGAATGGCCGATGGAGTTTAATTTAGACAAACGTGAGGTGATGTATTTTGGTAGATTGAACCAGGGCAGGACTTACTCAGTTAATGGTAGGGCACTAGGGAGAGTTACAGAACAAAGAGATCTAGGGATATATGTTCATAGCTCCTTGAAAGTGGAGTCACAAGGGGACAGAGTGGTGAAGAAGGCATTTGGCATGCTTGGTTTCATCAGTCAGAATGTTGAATACAGGAGTTGGAAGATCTTGTTGGAGTTGTACAAGACATTGGTAAGGCCACATTTGGAATACTGTATGCAATTCTGGTCACCCTATTATAGAAAGGATATTATTAAACTAGAAAGAGTGCAGAAAAGATTTACTAGGATGCGACCAGGACTTGATGGACTGATAGACTGGGACTTTTTTCTCTGGAGCGTAGGAGACTGAACGGTGATTTTATCGAGGTCTGAAAAATAATGAGGGACATAGATCAGTTAGATAGTCATTATCTTTTCCCAAAAGTAGGGGAGTCTAAAACTAGAGGGCATAGGTTTAAGGACAGAGGGGAGAGATACAAAAGTGTCCAGAGGGGGATTCTTTCACACAGAGAATGGTGAGTGTCTGGAACAAGCTGCCAGTGGTAGTAGTAGAGGCGAGTACAATTTTGTCTTTTAAAAAGCATTTAGATAATTACATGGGTACGATGGGTTTCGAGGGATATGGGCCAAATGCAGGCAATTGGGATTAGCTTAGGAGTTTAAAAAAAGGGCAGCATGGACAAGTTGGGCCAAAGGGCCTGTTTCCATGCTGTAAACCTCTATGGCTTTATTACCACCTCCTAATTGGCAAAACCCATCTCTTATGTCTATCAAGAACCAATAGGAAAAATATACCAAATGAAGCTACCCATTCCCAACGGATTTGATTTGCTGCATGTCTATGGAAGGATGCCAGACTGGTAAGATGGCACTATTTAAGAACAGAAAGCAGGCAAGGCCCCCTCAAATATGGAGACTACTTTCTCCACAGTCTTCCTTGGAAGCAGAGTTGTGTGATTTGAGAGAATCAAGCCAAACCCTTTTCTTCTACATAAATATGTATGTTATTAACTCAGAGTTTGAGTGGATCAATCTGTTCCTTTGTGGAGCTTTTCTGTGCCCTCCATCTCTAACTTTGCTAGAAAGTCCACATCAGTAAAACAGTATTCCATCTTTTGTCACTAGCTTTCTATAGCTGCCTCAACTTTGTTACAAGTCCCAAGGTGTCTCCGTCGATCTAGGTGAAGGCCATCTTTCCTGCATCAATTTTTTTAATCTCAGAAGATTCCTAGTTATCCATGTAAACAATAGCTTAACACACATACAACTTTGGGGGCTACCTGCATCCATTAATTTCCTTGGTCAACTTTTTTTTTCAATATGATACTTAGCTTGCAATCTCATCCCATGGTTTTGAGTTAATTGCTCTAATGTCACTTTTAATGTGCTTTCTTTTCTTACAGAATGAAGTCTTTCCTTGCTATGGTATGGATACCATACCATACCACTGGGATTGTTTTCTCTGGACCATAGAAAGCTGAGGTGTGATCTTATAGAGGTCTATAAAATAATGAGGGGCATAGATCATCAGCTAGATAGTCAATATTTTTTCCCAAAGGTAGGGGAGTCTAAAACAAGAGGGCATAGGTCTAAGGAAAGAGGGGAGAGATACAAAAGTGTCCAGAGGGCCAGATTTTTCGCACAGAGGGTGGTGAGTGTTTGGAACAAGCTGCCAGAGGTAGTATTAGAGTTGGGTACAATTTTGTCTTTTAAAAAGCATTTAGATAGTTACATGCGTAAGATGGTATAGAGGGATATGGGCAAAATGCGGGCAATTGGGATCATCTTAGGGGTTTAAAAAAAAGGGTGGCATGGACAGGTTGGGCTGAAGGGTCTGTTTCCATGCTGTAAACCTCTAAGACTCTATGAAGCATTTTGGGGCATCTCATGGTTGTGAAAGCTGCTATATAAATGCAGATCAATGGGAAGATGAACACAAGAAAGGAACTGCAACTTTCTGACCAGACTTTAATCCTAATAGCCAGCCTAACGACTCAACATAAGCTGGACACCAACACAAACCCCTATCCCGAGTATTCCCTCCTTCTCCTTTCTTCTCCTACCTTAAATGAAAAGCTTCTCCTCTCTGTTAAAAACTTCAATTTGTGAGTGAAGACTGAAGCTTAAAAATCCCCAAAATATGACACAGAGATAGGTAGGAAACTAAGTTCTGAAGTTTTTGAAGTCATGGATGGGACAAGTAAGAAATCTGGAATGGAGTATAATGTGGGAAAAAGTGAATTTGTTCACTTTGGCAAGAAGAATGGAAAATCAGTATCTTCTCTAAATGGAGAGAGATTGCAGAACTCTGAGCTACAGAGGGATCTGGGTGTAAACTAACCAGGAAAACTTTGTATGCAAGTAATGAGCAAGTGACTGGACAGGCAAATGGAAATTTTTAAATGTTTTATTCACAGGATATGGGTGTCACTACCGATCAATACTCCTAAGGGTCCTGCCATTTACTGTATATTTCCTATCTGTATTAGACCTTCCAAAATGCATTACCTCACATTTGTCCAGAATGAGAAGCATTTTTTCCTCTTGTGATTCTTTGGAAATCTTTTCCCTGAAGAACAGTGGAGGCACGGTGATTGAATATTTGGAAATTATTATTTACAAATATTTATTTGTAAACTGTTTGAAAATTCATGATTTTATTGAATGGCAAAGCAGGCTGAAAGGGCCGAATGGCCTACTCCTGCTCCTAATTTGTATCTTCACATGACAGCTCTTGTTCTTCTCCATGACCTTGCATATGTTTGATGCCACACACAAAAACAGAAAATGCTGGAAAATCTCAGCAGGTTTGACAGCATCTGTGGCGAGAGAAAATAGAACCAATGTTTCAAGTCTGAATGCTGAGGTTTTGCAGCATTTTCTGTTTTCGTTTCAGATTCCAGCACCTGCAGCATTTTGCTTGTAACTTAAATTTGATGCCAGTTCGACTGAGGGCGATCCACAGCATTTAATGACCAGACATCACAAGACAGTTTCTGAAATGATTGCATATATCTGCTTTAAGTACAGCAGCTTTGTTTTTAACATATATTACTGCTGGAGCTCAGTAACCTGAGTAAAATATGATGGTTCTGCTGCAGCTGTTTAAATTGCAGCATAGTCAGTCACAAATTACTGTACAACACCAATAATTTCAATGGCAGGATGTCATTGGAACAAATAATCACTTGTAATTTGGAAAGACGTGCCACTGAAATCATACCTCCCACAAAATGGGGTGCAAGTTAGGTTTATCACAAATGCCATAAGCAGCCAGTGTAGCCTGGAGATAGACCCACAGTGCTTGCCTTTAAAGTAAGATTCCAAGTTAGATTTAGAAAGAAAGAACTCGTACTTCTGCTATATCTTTTACAACCTCAGCACATCGCAAAGCACTTTGCAAAGACTGAAGTGCTTTTGAAGTGACGATTGTAATTGTCGCAAATACAGCATCCAATTTGCACACACCAAGTTTGCACAAACTGACTGAGGAATAAACATTGGCTTGGACCCTGGGGAAAACTCACCTGCTCTGAGTGCTGTGGGATCTTTATGTCCTGCTGAGCTGGCAGGCAAACTTCAGTTTAGCATCTCATCTAAACGACAACACCTCCAACAGGGCAGTACCACCTCAGTACTGCACTGAGGTGGATGGGGGGCAGCCTTGATTTTCAGTGCTCAAACCTTGGAATGGGGCTTGAACCCTGTGAGAGAGTAACCAGCGTATAATTACTGAGCTCAGGCTGACATTCACTGTCACTGCTGAAAGAAGAGGTGGGTATGGTGAGATTCAAGTTTTCTTGGAGTGAGTACTTGGAGCTCTAAGTTCTGCCAAGCGTCAGTGGGCTAAGAATGAACAGCACATCACAATCAGGTGAGTAGGGGCCCTGTGCACCTGTGCAAAAAGAAACATTACAGAAAACCCAGGAATGTGACCAGGAGGGGAAGTCTCAATTGGAAATGGGCAGGGAACAGTATCAACTAAGAAGAAAGAGGAGCAGACAAAGAGGCTGAGGTTAGCAGACTTTAAGTTATGCAGGTTCAGGAGAGGCTCTGGGAATGAAAAGCAGCAGCAGAAGATTGGTGATTCCGTCTGGTGGGCTGTTTGAGATGAAGTTATTCCTTTGGAGCAGTAACATTCTGCTTGGTGCAATCAAGTAATTGATATTGTCCTTGTGCATACTAAGGAGTCCTGGAGAAGGGAACCTCAGGAGATGAGATTGGAACTTCACGAGGTGAGCATCACTGAGGCTATCATATTGGAGTGACCTTTGGAGAGAATCCTATGGTGAGATCTTTGGAAGTAAAGACTGGAATCCCTTGTGAGAGGAATAGAGGCTTGGATTCTCCGCTTGCATGCTAAGTGCTCCCGCCAGTGGGAAAATCAGAGTGTCTCTCACTGGCAACAGCAGCACCTGTCAAGTGGCATTCTCACATCTTTAGTATTTAAATTTATGTATAACCAGAAATGTGCTGGCCAGCCCAGCTGTACAAACATCAGGGCGCCATTACTGAAGGGTGCAGACAGGACCCACTCCCCCCCACAACACATATGGTGACTCCTACTTACAAGGGGAGGACCCCTAAACCCTCAACACAGAGGGGCATCCTCCCCCCTCCCCCGCCTCCCCTCCCCACTGAAAGAACAGGTCACCAGCCTCCCACATCATGCATGCAGGCATGATGGTGAACTGTCCCCTGCCTTCCAGCTAGAGGCCTCACTCCTCTCATCCCCCCACAAGAGAGCCACTCCAATAGGGGGTCTCCCCAGGCCAATGCCCCTCAGCCCCCCACCCCTTGGCACTGTCAACCTTCCACTGCTTCCTGTGACACCCTGACCTGGCAACTTGAACTCTAAGATCGGTAGGGAGGTAAATGCTGTGCCCATGTGCCCTTCTGCCTCTGCCAGACCACAGAAGGAAGGTCTCCCGAGGAACCTGATGGTTAGGTGGGCTCAGGCTGGGGGAGAAAGAGTGTTGACCTTGAGACATTCCCTTAGGAGGGGGGAAGGGGAGGGGTTGGTCTCATGGCTGCACTTGTCCTTGCTGCCCTGGGAAAGGTGCTGTTCACTCTCAGTATGATGATTTCAGAGATATTCAATACTGTCTCAACCCTTTAAAATCTTTGAAGGGGCATGCCACTTTAATATTCATGCCCATGAACACCTGGAAACATTCAGAATCACTACAGCTCTCATTAAGCATTGGCCCAGGTAAATGTCATAAGCTCCAGTTGTTAAATGATTTCTTTAAAGTGCTCTTATAGAAAGGACTTATCAGTTTTTCCTGGGAGATCCCCTTGCTTTCTCTCAAAAGGCACAGTTGTTCTGGAACCTCTTTGATGGACACCAGGGATTGAGTTTCACTGGGCAGATGGACAATTTTAAATTTCAGATTTGCTGAGCTCCTGACATAGTGAACCTGACCCAGGGTCGAAAGTCTGGCCCTTTGTCTGCTTTCTGGGATGCCCTGAAGTCATGAAGTTCAAAGACCTGTATAACAAATACAGGTTGTTTCTTTTTCACGAAACTCCACCAGTGAAGCAAATATTCACTGCTGGGACACTAAAACAGAAAAAGAAAAGGAAAACAAGATCCAGGGCCAATGAATGCTCTGTGAGAATTTCTCTCTGGCCCTTTCAGGTGATGGGAGCCAGTCCAGGAGCTGAGAGGTCGAGCACTACCTGAGAAGTCAAACATGAAGAAACAGAGACCCTCATAGGAGAAAGAAAATAAAGTAAAACCAATTCCAAAGAAAGCAACGCATGAAAGAGCTTTTTATTTAAAAAAATGCTTCCCTGAGTGAATTTGGCCTTTTAGGCAGGGAGTAAATGAACTGCTTTTATTGGTTTTTTCAGTAAATAATTTGTCAGGTTTAATGATTACGATGTAAAGCTGTAATATCTCCTATAAAGCGCCTTGAGCCCTTTGGGTGTCAGAGACTCGTAGACTCGATGTTTAATGAAACCTTCTCAGGAAAGAATTTTGGTGAATGTGCAATCTGTGTCTCAGCATGGAACTGATTAATGAACGGAATTATGGAAAGTGGTTAATCCACGGTAGCCTTGCAAAATGGAAGAACAGATCAGTGTCAGGCTTCAGTGTGTAACATCTATTAAAACACTGAGCGCAGGTATATGCAGAGTTAATGTCAAGGCAATGTTCTCCTCATGAACTTTGGATAATGCCACAGGCAGCGATATGATATGCTGGACTTCTTTAGACTTGTTTTTGGGATGTGGGTAACATCGCGAGGAAGCAATTATTGCCCATCCCTTATCGATACTCAATAAGGATAACTTATATTTAAACAGCTCCTTCAACAAAGTCAAACAACCTGAGGCTCTTCACAAACCATAAATCAGCCAAACAATGAAACCAGGTGGCTGAAACCTTGGTTCAAGAGTTTTATGAGGAGAGAGAGCTGGAGAAGTTAAAATAGGGAATTCCAGAGGCTTGAACTTTCGCAGCTGAATGGCTGCCAATGATGAAGCGATGGAAATCAGGATTAGCATCGGGTGGATAAGGAAGTAGACACACGCCGAGAACAATTTGGATTGGTAGCTTCTCTCTCTAAGCTCATCAATGGTAAATCAGAAACTTCAAGGCCCCTTTACCTGAGAGGCCCACAAACAAGCAGATTTGCCTACCTGCTCTAACTTCTAGGTTTCCAGCTCTGTATTTTCCTGACCTCTGATGTGTGCGAATGGAAGCTGCGATATCATATGTGAACATCACCTGCTCCTGTTTCTGCCCTTTGCGATAATCCTGAATATGGGAGAGGGAACAGGCCTCTGGAACAGGACTGCTTCCATTAAAACTTCAACTGAATTTGTTGCAGACACATCCAAAGCCTGTTTCAGTTAAGCTGTAGAATTTTCCAAGGTGGACTGGAGTTCAGCAGCTGAACAGTGTCAAACCAGCTGGATGGAGGTGTCCTGAAGGTATTTAAAGGTGAAGTTAAAAATACCTTTTCAAGTTTAAAGATAGTCCAAGTTCCATTTCAGGTTAAGAGAGGAACTAGAGTGAAGACATTGCCAGTCATTCTTCTTCCATTGCCTAGCATCATGTGGGCATCATAGCACCAGCGCCTGGAGCTGGAAGTGGGGACTGCACCCTCAGAAATTGAGGTCTATGACGATGAGGAGTAGCAGCCAACTCCAGGCATCAGGAGGCCAGAGGAGGGGGAGAGAGAGAGACAAGAGACATAATGAAGATACTACTCTGAGCACAGCATTTACAGATACCTGTAGATGGCTGAGAACCAGCAAAAAGAAGACTGTAATTCTCTTGACAGATGTGCCCTGGTCAGTGTGGAACTCTGTGGCATCCACACGTGGTTACACACAGGTGTTCTCTTTACCAATGCTGGACAACCCATCAGAATCACTTCTGATGGGGCATTGTAGGCTCAGTGCGCAGCAGGAAGCTTGGGCACAAACTCTCTCCCTGAGGACAAGCAGCACTCTTCAGTGTTGACCACAGTGGGTGTCTGAAATCTGCCTCCATGACTGCCCCAACGAGCTTTCATTGTATAGATAAACCCGTATGGCTCACTCTTGGGAAAATCTAAAACTCATTCAGATTCCCACCTGAGGCAGGCCCCTGACTCAGAAACAGACCTATTTCCTATATCCAATGGGAAAGTTCAGCTCGAAGTGTCTGGATCAAAACATCAGGTGGCTATTTTGAACATTTTTTGAATATATGTTGTCAGTTTTGCAACTTCAAATTTATTGCGATGTGTTGAGTAGATTCCTGTTCAACGCCCTTCATATAATTTGACCATGTTTAGTTTTGAAAGTGGACAGTGCCTTGCCAAAGAATAAGAGGAGTTGCATTTCTTCAGCATTTCTCAGCTTTCAAGATGTCTCAAAGTGCTTCACAGCTAATGAAGCACATTCATTAGGTATGAAAGATGTCAGCTAATGTGTGCACAGCAAGATCCCATAAACACAACATGAATGGCCTACCTGACATCAAGTGCAGAATAAGCAGCAATTTTTTTTGAAACTTTTGGAAGGCTGAAGCCTTTGTTCTGGTCCTCCTTCAGGCATTATTCCTGAGCTACCAATTCTATCCTTCTCCCTGACAGCAGTCAGAAGTTCAGTTATTTTCTTCACAACCTTGGTTCATACTTGATCCCAAGATAAGAGATTACAGTAAGTTAACACAACCGATGTACACTTCTGTAATATCATAACCCTGCCCTTGTTTTTGCCTGAAATCTCATTTTTTTTTTGCCTCTCGTCTTAACTATCTTAATAGCTGGTCTCCCACACTCTGCCCTTGAGGTCATCCAAAATTCTTCTGTCCATGTCTTAACTCAGAGCAAGTCCTATTCGCCGATCATCCCAATGCTCGTGACTGACATTGGTTCCGGTCAACCAACATCTTTACTTTAACACTTTCATCCTTGTTTTCAAATCCTTCCATGGTCTCACCCCTCTTTATCGTAATCTCCTCCAGCCACACAGCCCTTTTAGGTAACTGCGCTCCTATAATTCCAGCCTCAAAGTGCATCCCCAATCTTAATCACTCCACTACTGGGGTCCTGACTTGTTGCCGAGGCCCCAAGCTCTGGAATACCCTCGGGACCTTGAGGTGAAGGATCCTCTTGGAGAGAGTGATCATTGTATGGTGGAGTTTCTGTTGCAGATGGAGGAGGAGAAAGTGGGTTCCCGGACACGTGTCCTTTGTTTGAATAGAGGGGAGTATGGTAGGATGAGAGAAGAATTGGCGAATGTGGACTGGGGGAGCGCGTTGGAAGGTAGGTCTGCTGAGGAGCAGTGGAGGATCTTTAAGGAGATCTTTCTTGGTGCTCAGCAGAAATTTATTCCGATGGTTAAAAAGGACAGTAGGAAGAGAGGTAATAAGCCGTGGATAACGAAGGAGGTGAAGGAAAGTGTTAAATTAAAAGCGGAGGAATTTAGAGTAGCTAAGAGCAGTGGGCGAGAAGAGGATTGGGAAAGGTTTAAATGTCAACAAAGATTGACAAAAAAGTTGATAAAGGAGGGTAGAAGAAGCTATGAAGCTGGGCTAGCGCTTAATATAAAAAAGGATAGCAAGAGTTTTTATAAATATATAAAAAGGAAGAGGCTGGCTAGGGTGAACGTTGGTCCCTTAGCGGATGAGAAAGGGGACCTAGTGGTAGGGGATGGGGATATGGCTAAGGTCTTGAATAACTTTTTTGTTTCTGTCTTCACGGAGGAGGACGTGAATAATTTGCCGGGTGTTAGCGATGGAAAGGTGGTAGGACTGGAGGGTCTCGATGACATTACTGTTACTAGAGAGGTGGTGCGCGACAGACTGGAGGGGCTGATTGTGGACAAGTCCCCAGGACCGGATGGAATGCATCCGAGGGTTCTGAAAGAAATGGCGGAGGTGGTAGTGGATGCCTTGGTGGTTATTTTCCAGACGTCGCTGGATTCCGGGGAAGTGCCGGAGGATTGGAAAACGGCTAATGTTACGCCGTTGTTTAAGAAGGGTGCCAGGCAAAAGGCGGGGAATTACAGGCCGGTTAGTTTAACGTCTGTGGTAGGTAAAATGTTAGAATCCGTCATTAAGGAGGAAATTGCGAGGCATCTTGAAGGGAATTGCTTGATAGGGCAGACGCAACACGGTTTCATTAAAGGGAAGTCGTGTCTGACAAATTTACTGGAGTTCTATGAGGATGTGTCTAGGGCGGTGGATAGAGGAGAGCCGGTGGATGTGGTCTTTCTGGATTTTCAGAAGGCGTTTGATAAGGTACCTCACAAGAGGTTACTGCAGAAGGTCAGAGGACATGGAGTTGGGGGTAGGGTGTTAGCGTGGATAGAGGATTGGTTGTCAAATAGGAGGCAGAGAGTGGGGGTCAATGGGTGCTATTCGGATTGGCGGTTGGTGACTAGTGGGGTGCCCCAGGGGTCGGTGCTGGGGCCTCAGCTATTTACCATTTATATAGATGATCTGGAGGAGGGAACCGAGTGTAGGGTGTCGAAATTTGCTGATGACACCAAGATTGGGGGAAAGGCAAATTGTGCGGAGGGTGTGGAGAGTCTGCAGAAGGATCTAGATAGGCTGGGCGAATGGGCCAGGAAATGGCAAATGGAATTTAATGTTGGCAAGTGTGAGGTGGTCCACTTTGGTAGGAAGAATGGTAGGAAGGACTATTACTTACGTGGCGAAAAACTGCAGCAGGCGACGGTGCAGAGGGACCTCGGGGTCCTTGTGCATGAGTCGCAAAAACCCAGCCTGCAAGTGCAGCAGGTGGTCAGGAAGGCGAATGGGATGCTGGCCTTCATAGCGAGGGGGATTGAATATAAAAGTAGGGAGGTCTTGCTGCAGCTGTATAGGGCATTGGTGAGGCCGCAGCTGGAGTACTGTGTGCAGTTTTGGGCGCCGCACCTGCGCAAGGATATTTTGGCCCTGGAGGGAGTGCAGAGGAGGTTTACTAGGCTGATACCGGAGTTGAGGGGGTTGAGCTATGAGGAGAGGCTGAATAAACTAGGCTTGTACTCGTTAGAGTTTAGAAGAATGAGGGGAGATCTCATTGAGACGTATAAGATGATGAATGGGATGGATAGGATAGAGGTGGAAAGACTCTTCCCGCTCAAAAAAGACAGTAGGACTAGGGGGCACAGCCTCAAGATAAAGGGGGGGCGGTTCAGAACGGAGTTGAGGAGGAACTTCTTCACTCAAAGGGTGGTGAATCTCTGGAATTCTCTGCCCGTTGAAGTGGTGGAGGCTGCCTCGCTAAATATTTTTAAGAAGCGGGTTGATGGGTTTTTGATAAGAGAGGGGATTAAGGGTTATGGGGAGAGGGCGGGAAAGTGGAACTGAGCCACGACAGATCAGCCATGATCTTATTGAATGGCGGGGCAGGCTCGAAGGGCCAGATGGCCTACTCCTGCTCCTATTTCTTATGTTCTTATGTTCTTATGTTCTCTGCCTCTCTGCCTTTCTACCTTGCTTGTCTATTTTAAGACCAAACTCTTTCAGCAAGCTAATATCTCTCTACATGACTGGATGTGACACCTTGTTCTATGATCTTCCTGTGAAATGCCTTGAGACATTTCGTTACATTAAAGGCACTATCTTAATATAAGTTATTGACTAAATATCTTTTCAATGATGTTGACTCAGAAATAAGTATTAGATCGGGAGAAGAAAACTCTGCTGATCATCTTCAAATTGTGTGGAGGGATCCTTTACTATACCCAGCTGAGAGGGAAGTCCTTCACTAGACCTCTTAAGCATTCCTGATTTTAACTGTGCCATCATTAGCAGCCAGGTCTTCAGCTCCTCAGCTTGGAATTCTCTCCTTGAACACCTTTGCCTCTCTCACCTCCTTTAAAATGCTCCTTAAGACCCCATTTTTTCAGCCAAGCTTTTGATTACCTGTCCTCAAATCTGAATACTGTCTGTGTGTCAGTTTTTGTCTTGATGTGGAGATGCTGGCGTTGGACTGGGGTAAACACAGTAAAAAGTCTCATAACACCAGGTTAAAGTCCAACAGGTTTATTTGGTAGCAAAAGCCACTTGCTTTCGGAACACTGCTCCTTCATCAGGTGAGTGGGATCTCAGTTCACAAAGAGGGCACACAAAGACACAAACTCAATTTACAAAATAATATTTGGAATGTGAGTCTTAACAGATAATCAAATCTTAAAGACACAGACAATGTGAGTGGAGAGAGCGTTAAGCACAGGTTGAAGAGATGTGTATTGTCTCCAGACAGGACAGTTTGTGAGATTTTGCAAGCCCAGGCAAGTTGTGGGGGTTCCAGATAGTATGACATGGACTACTCTCCGGAATCGGTTGCATTCTTGGACCCACGCATCTCCTCAAGGACGGTCACCTCAGCACTTCACTGTACCGCAAGCCCATGGATAACCTCCACGATGCTCCACGTCTCCAGCTTCCACCCGAAACAAATTAAAGAAGCCATCCCCTACGGGTGAGGAGGATTGCAACAGACACCTCCAGACGCTGAAGGATGCCCTCATAAGAACAGGATATGGCACTCGATTCATCGATCGACAGTTCTGACTCGCCACAGCAAAAAACCGCACCAACCTCCTCAGAAGACAAACACAGGACATGGCAGACAGAGGACCCTTCGTCATCCAGTACTTCCCCAGAGCGGAGAAGCTACGGCGTCTTCTCTGGGGCCTTCAACATGTCATTGATGAAGATGAACATCTCGCCAAGGCCATTCCCACACCCCCACTTCTTGCCTTCAAACAACCGCACAACCTCAAGCAGACCATTGTCCGCAGCAAACTATCCAGCCTTCAGCAGACAGTGTCTATGACACACACAACCCTGTCACAACAACCTCTGCAAGATGTGCCGGATCATCCACATGGATGCCATCATTTCACGTGAGAACACTGTCAACCAGTTACACAGTACATACTCTTGCAACTCGGCCAACGTTGTCTACCTGATACACGACAGGAAAGAATATCCCGAGGTTTGGTACGTTGGGGAGACCATGCAGATGCTACGACAATGGATGAATGACCACCGCTTGATAATCACCAGGCAAGAGTGTTCTCTTCCTGTTGGAGAACACTTCAGCGGTCCCGGGCATTCGGCCTCTGATCTTCAGGTAAGCATTCTCCAAGCTGGCTTTCACGACACACGACAACGCAGAATCGCTGAGCGTAGACTGATAGCCAACTTCCGCACACATGAGGACATCCTCAACCAGGATCTTGGGATCATGTCACACTATCTGTAACCCCCATGACTTGCCTGGGCTTGCAAAATCTCACTAACTGTCCTGTCTGGAGACAATACACATCTCTTTAATCTTTGCTTAATGCTCTCTCCACTCACACTGTCTGTACCTTTAAGACTTGATAACCTGTAAAGACTCACATTCCAACCATTATTTTGTAAATTGAGTTTGTCTTTATATGCCCTGTTTGTGAACAGAACTACCACTTACCTGATGAAGCAGCAGCGCTCTGAAAGCTAGAGGCTTTTGCTACCAGATAAACCTGTTGAACTTTAACCTGGTGTTGTGAGACTTCTTGCTCAGTTTTTGTTTCACTGTGAAGTGTCTCAGGACATTTTACCAAGTTATGGTTGCTGTGTGAATGCTAGTTGTTGTTTTACAGCAACACTGAATACTGCGATGACTGAGACAGGAATGCATGGACAGCCTCCACACGAGTGGGCCCCCTCACCGGCTGTAAAGAATTCATCTGTGGTGTTGCTTTGACAAAAGCTGGTGCCTGTGCTGACCTCACAGTAAACTACTGATCAAACAACACCACTGAGTTCGAGGTCAGACTACAGAAGCAGCTGCTCTAAAGTTCATCCAGCAGTCAATAAACAGAGCCTGCTAGGCCTGGGGCCTAGCTCATGATAAGTTATCCAGCTCCTTAAGTGATTGATTGTTTGACAGTTTGCCTGTCAGAAGTGAACTTTTCCTCTGATCAAAAGTGGGGAAACTTGGGAAAAAAATTCAAGATTGCCACTTGAATTTGCAGTGACTGAAGGTGGCTGGGTGAGCTGGGGTAGAATCAGAGAGTTCAACCTTATGCCTGCTTTCATGCTAACCAGCTCAGCTATTTTCACTCCTGTCCGATCAGACTGTAAGAATACCCAACCTATATCACCCTCTGGGTTCATCATTATTTGATATAAGAAGTGGGGGAGCAGGTGGCCCTGAGGCAAGTCAGGAGCAGGAGGATGCCATTTGGCCCTTTCAGCCTGTTCTGCCATTCATTATCATCATGGCTGATCATCCAACTCAATAGCCTGATCCTGCTTTACCCTCACATCCCTTGATCCCCTTCGCCCCAAGAGCTACATCTAACTCCTTCTTGAAAACAAGCAATGTTTTGGACTCAATTATTTTCTATGGCAGTGAATTCCACAGGCTGACCACTCTCTGAGTAAAGAAGTTTCTCCTCATCTCAGTCCTAAAACACTTACCCCTTACCCTCAAATTATACCATGGGTTCTGGATTCCTCCACCTTCTTCTTGCATCAACACAGTCTAATCGTGTTACAATTTTATAGGTTTTAATGAGATGCCCTTCAAACGGTGCCCCTGAGGGATATACGCATGCAGCATCATAAGGAGACCAGGCTGCAAAGAGAACACAGAAATTAAGGAGGACATTGGCTTGGGTTAATTGAGCTCAATGCCACGAGGTTCTGCAGTGGAAAAACTTACCATAGTTTCCACTCCAAGTGGTTCTCCCCTCATGCCTGGAAAGTATGCTCACAAGATGGGAAAACCTGGATCAGCAATGATACCTCCCACAGTTAATCTGCTGATACTCAATGTCAGATATGTGAAGACTGGCCAATGCACACAGTATTTGCAGAGCTCCGGCTATATCTTGGACCTCCATGAAAGAGACAAGAACGTATGCTGGCTTTGGATATGCTGGGTCAGAAGGTCATGAGTTCCCAGTGCAGCAGTGAGAGAGCGAACTTGCAGTGTCAAAGGTGCCATCTTTTGGATGAGATAGGAGACTAACCCTCTGTCTTCCCATTCAGGTGAACGTAAAAGATTCCATAGCACTATTTTGATGAAGGACAGGGTAGCTTTCCCTTCCCAAAGAATATTAGTGAACGAGATGGACCTTTATAACAATCGATGGCCCATCACCATGTCTGACTTTATAATTCCAGATCTTGTCATTGAGTTGAAATTAATCCCGACTGATATTTATCCTCACTCGATATGAAGGCAGGTTATCTGTTCAGTATCAAACAGCTGTTTGTGGGAACTTACATTGCACAAGTTGGCTGCCATTTTTCCTGCATTGCAACAGTTTCTAAACTTCAACGATCTTTCATTAGCTGTAAAATCTCTGGACATCCTGAAAGGTATAGTTCTGTTTGTTTGTCTTGCTCTGTCTCACTCACAGCACCCTAACTCATGTTGAGACATGAATGGATTACCTTTGGTGGCCTGGCAAGCAGGCAAGGTCACAAAGCCCTATAAAATCGCCCTCATAAATTCACTGTGACAGGAAGGATTACTGGGAATTTCTGAGGTCAGCATCTCCCTGTTCCAAGCCGCTGATTTATTGCTCCTCTGCATGTTGTTAACATTGTTTACATTTTTTTCCTCTTTTAAAATGCTGTTGATGGATCTCTGAGGCCTCTTGTGGAGTGGACTCTACTCTCCCTTCTAATCTTGCCTTTGTACAAGCTGCAACTTTCTGGCTGAGCGTCATGAATCAGCTGTGAGTAGCACCCTTGTCTCTGAGTGTGAAGGGTGTAGGTTCAAACCTCATTCCATTCAAGCATGGAATCACTGCAAACATTTACTGCTGGGGGAGCAGCGCACTGTCAGCCGGTCAATATCGAGGATGATTTTTTTCAATCTTTAATGGGATTTTGTTCCTTCGTTTCAGAAGGGTAGCAAGAATAATCCAGCTAATTACAGGCCGGTGAGCCTTACAAAGAATAAAGAAAATTACAGCACAGGCCCTTCAGCCCTCCAAGCCTGCACTGACCATACAACATCTGTGATAGGGAAATTATTGGAGAGAATTCTTCAAGACAGGACTTACTCCCACTTGGAAATAAGTGGACGTATTAGTGAGAGGCAACACATTTTTGCGGAGGAGAGGTCGTGTGAGCTAACTTGATTGAGCTTTTCAAGGAAGTGATGAAGATGGTTGAGGAGGGTAGGGCAGTGGATGTTGTCTACATGGACTTCAGTAAGGCCTTTGACAAGGTCGCTCATGCAGACTGGTGCAGAAGGTGAAGTCTCATGGGATCAGAGGTGAGCTGGCAAAATGGATACAGAACTAGCTCTGTCATAGAAGACAGACAGTAGTAGTGGAAGGGTGCGCTTCTGAATGGAGGGCTGTGACAAGTTGTGTTCCTCAGGGATCAGTGCTGGGACGTTTGCTGTTCGTAATACATCTAAATGTTTTGGAGGAAAATGTAACTGGTTTGATTAGTAAGTTTGTAGACGACACAAAGATTGGTGGATTTGCAGATAGCGATGAGGATCATCAGATGCTACAGCAGAATAAAGATAGGTTGGAGGCTTGGGCGGAGAGATGACAGATGGAGTTTAATTCAGACAAATGTGAGGTAATGCATTTTGGAAGATCTCATACAGATAGGAAACATACAGTAAATGGCAGAACCCTTAAGAGTATTGATAGGGAAAGGGATCTGGGTGTACAGGTACACAGGTCACTGAAAATGGCAATGCAGATGGAGAAGGTCATCAAGAAGGCATACGGCATGCTTGCCTTCATCGGCCAGGGCATTGAGTTTAAAAATTGGCATGTCATGTTGCAGCTTGAAAGAACCTTAGTTTGACCGCATTTGGAATATAGTGTTCAATTCTGGTTGCCACACTACCAGAAGGATGTGGAGATTTTGGAGAGGGTGCAGAAAAGATTTACCAGGATGTTACCTAGTATGGAGGGCATTAGCTATGAGGTGAGTTTGAAGGAACTTGGTTTGTTCTCACTGGAACGACAGGGATTGAGGGACGACTTGATAGAAGTCTGCAAGATTATGAGGGGTATGGACAGAGTGGATAGTCAGAAGCTTTTTGTGTGGAACAGTCAATTACTAGGGGGCATATGTTTAAGGTGTGGGGGCAAGGTTTAAAAGAGATGCACCAGACAATTTTTGTATTCAGAGGAGAGGTAGTGGAAGCAGATACAATATG
This sequence comes from Carcharhinus amblyrhynchos, assembly GCF_965287045.1. NCBI lineage: Eukaryota > Metazoa > Chordata > Chondrichthyes > Carcharhiniformes > Carcharhinidae > Carcharhinus > Carcharhinus amblyrhynchos. Next base: position 13,289,495 of record NC_137357.1, on the reverse strand, counting down.
AGTTTTAAGTGGCGTCTGGACAAATACATGAATAGGATGGGAGTAGTGGTCCCCGGAAGGATAGGGGATTTTAGTTAAGTCAGGCAGCATGGTCGGTGCAGGCTTGGAGGGCTGAAGGGCCTGTTTCTGTGCTGTCATTTTCTTTGTCTTTTGTTTTTTGGTTGTGTGCAGCATTGCAAAGGCCAGCATTTGTTGCTTAACCTTAATTGCTGTTGAACTGAGTTGCTAAAACTTGCTAAGGCATTTCAGAGGGCCATTACGAGACAACCACTTTTGTGTCTGGAGTCACAGATGCACATGCGGTTGTGTGCCTGAAGATTGGGAGGTGGCAAATGCTGTGCTTTGTTGAAGAAGGGTTGCAGGGAAAAGCCTGGGAACTACAGGCTGGTGAGCCTCACATCTGTGGTGGGTAAGTTATTAGACAGGATCTGCAGGCATTTCGAGACGCAAGGACTGATTCGGGACAGTCAGCATGGATTTGTGAGTGGAAAATCATGTCACACAAATTTGATTGAGTTTTTTGAAGGGATTACCAAGAAGATAGATGAGGTCGTGCAGCTGATGTTGTCTACATGGATTTTAGCAAGGCTTTTGACAAGGTACTGCATGGTAGTTTGTTGCATAAGGTTAAATCTCACGGGATCCAGGATGAGGTAGCCAAATGGATACAAAACTGGCTGGATGACAGAAGACTGAGGGTGGTTGTAGAGGGTTGTTTTTCAAACTGGAGGCCTGTGACCAATGGTGTGCCTCAGGGGTCGATGCTGGGTCCACTGTTATTTGTCATTTATATTACTGATTTGGATGAGAGATTAGTCGGCATAGTAATAAATTTGCAAATGACACTAAGATTGGTGGCATAGTGGACAGTGAAGAAGATTATCTCAGGTTGCAATGGGATCTTGATCAATTGGACCAGTGGGCTGACGAATGGCAGATGGAGGTTAATTTAGATGAATGTGAGCTGATACATTTTGGTAGACTGAACCAGGTCAGGACTTACTCAGTTAATGATAGGGCATTGGAAGAGTTCCAATTTGTTTACAAAACAAATAGATCTAGGGGTACAGGTTCATAGCTCCTTCAAAGTGGAGGCACAGGTGGACAGAGTGTTGGAGAAGGCATTCGGCATGCTTGGTTTCATTGGTCAGAACATTGAATGAAGGAGTTGGGATGTCTTGTTGAAGTTGTACAAGACATTGGTAAGGCCACACTTGGAATACTGTGCAATCCTGGTTACCCTATTATAGAAAGGATATTACTAAACAGAAAGAGTGCAGAAAAGATTTACACGATTGCTACAAGGACTTGATGGACTGAATTATAAGGAAAGGCTGGAGAGACTGGGACGTTTTTCCTCTGGAGCATAGGAGACTGAGGGGTGATCTGATAGAGATCTATAAAATTATGAGGGGCATAAATCAGCTAGATAGTCAATATCTTTTCCCAAAGGTTGGGGAGTCTAAAACTATCAGGCATAGGTTTAAGGGGAGAGATACAAAAGGGTGCAGAGGGGCAATTTTTTCACACAGAGGCTGGTGAGTGTCTGGAACAAGCTGCCAGAGACAGTAGAAGTGGGTACAGTTTTGTCTTTTAAAAAGCATTTAGACAGTTACATGGGTAAGATGGATACAGAGGGATATGGGCCAAATGTGGGCAATTGGATTAGTTTAGCGGTTAAAAAAGGGCTTCATGAACAAGTTGGGCTGAAGGGCCTGTTAACTTTGGGAAAAGAAATAAACTATCTAGCTGATATATGCTCCTTGTTATTTTATTGACCTCTATAAGATCACCCCTCAGCCTCCTACGCTCCACAGAAAAAAAATCCCAATCTATCAAGCCTCTCCTCATAACCTAAGCCATCAAGTCCCGGTAGCACCCTAATGAGATTTTTCTGCACTCTTTCTTGTTTAATAATATCCTTTCTATAATAGGGTGACCAGAATTGTACATAGTATTCCAAGTGTAGCCGTACCAATGTCTTGCACAACTTCAACAAGACGTTGTAAACCTCTATGACTATAACATGTCAACCAGACCAGGTAAGGAACATTCGTGAACCAGATGGGTTTGATGATAGTTTGACGGTCACCATGACTGAGGGAAGTTTTATCATTCCAAATCTATCCACTGAATGTAAATTCGACCAGCTGCTGAGGTGAAATTTCAATCCATTGAATTACTCATCCAGTCATATTATCACTGCACCATCTTCGGCCCACATGCTGGGGATGCTGCACTGTCAGAGGGACATTGCTGAGGGAGCAGTGTGCTGTCATAGGTTGAGTTTTTCGGATGTGACAGCAAGCCAAGGCCACTTCACCCACGCGTATGGCCGCTGGTCAATGAAAAACAGGGGTATTCTTCCTGATTTCCTGGACAATATTTATACCTCAGCCAGTGGCACAAAAACACTTTAGTTGGTTATTTATCACATTGCAGGTTGTGGGAGCTCGCTACATGTGAACTGGTTGATGCATTTCCTATATTATAGTGTCTGCACTTCATAAAGTACCTCATTGGCTCTGAAGGGTTTTGAGAGGCAATGAGGTTGTTAAAGAAGCTTTCAAAAAGTCCACTGTTTTCTTGGAGCTCCTTGGAGCTCTATTTGCTCTTGAGCTTTCTGTTACTGTAATTATATCCAGCAACCCCACCACTTCCATCTTCACTGCCCTCCGACCTACCTCAAAGTCAGACACCGTACAGAGCGAGTTGCTCATTATATTGGTTCAGCGGAGCCAGAATCTGCCTCGGTTGGAACCAACGGCAAGCCCAATTCTCTTTCACTTGATTGGCTCCCTGAACCAGCTGGTGCTTGGAAAGTGTCTGGTCTCCCACTCTGATGAGAGTTGGATATTGCCGAGCCTTCCATTACAGTTCAGTCCTGATCCCTGATTTCATTAAGATCAGCAAAGCAGAACAACATTGGATGAATGAACAAGAGGAGGCGCAGAGAGTAGACAGTGGACCTTAGTGTATTTTAGGTAAGGTCTAAACAGCTGACCTGTCTGTGTTAGATACAACCTCAGTTTTACATGACTTTTATCAGACCTTCAAATCCCTTTGTAACAGGCCTGCCCTACATTCATATAAAGAAAGGAGAACAAAGAAAGTTACAGCACAGGAACAGGCCCTTTGGCCCTCCAAGCCTGCCCCAAGCATGCTGCCCGACTGAACTAAAACCTGTATCCTTTTGGGGACGATATCCCTCTGTTCCCATTCTATTCATGTACTTGTCAAGACATCCCCGAAAAAGCCACAACCATATTTATTTCCACTACCTCCCCCGGCAGCGAGTTCCAGACACCCACCATCCTCTGTATAAAGAATCTGCCTCGTACATCTCCTTTAAATCTTGCCCCTCACACCTTAAACCTGTGCGCCCCCAGTAATTGACTCTTCCACCCTGGGAAAAAGCTTCTGACTATCCACTCTGTCCATGCCTCTCATAATATTGTCGACTTCTATCAGGTTGCCCCTCAACCTCCATCATTCCAGTGAGAACAAATCAAGTTTCTCCACCCTCTCCTCATAGCTAATGCCCTCCATACCAGTCAACATCCTGGTAAATCTTTTCTGTACCCTCTCCAAAGCCTCCATATCCTTCTGGTAGTGTGTTGGCCAGAATTGAACACTGTGTTCCAAGTCAAGCCTAACTAAGGCTCTTTAAAGCTGCAACATGACTTGCCAATTTTTAAACTCAATTCCCCGGCCAATGAAGGCAAACATGCCGTATGCCTTCTTGACTACCTTCTCTACCTGAATTGCTGCTTTCAGTGACCTGTGCACCTGTACACCCAGATCCCTCTGCCTATCAATACTCTTAAGGATTCTGCCATTTGCAGTATATTTCCTATCTGTATGAAACCTTCCAAAATGCATTACCTCACATTTGTAATGCATTACCTTACATTTGTATATGGAAGGATCAATAGGACATAACCCCAACACATCAGAAATTATACTGAAACATGTGTTAAGAACTTTTGAATCTCCAGCTCTGCTGGGGTGTATGCCTGCAGTTTCATCATCTGACCTGCCACCCCTACCCCAAATTCTCACCATTTGTCCATCCCCCCTCTTCCCCACCTGCCCCCAGCCAATTGGGAAAATCAGGAGATTCTTCTTCCTCTCAGTTTCGCCTATTTCCAGTACTTCTATAACGAATAAACAAAAGTCTTTGAAGAACTGTAGAAGCACCATTTCCTAAACTCCTCTCCCATCAGCTGTGATCTTTCTCCCTGTTTTTACTCACAGTTCTGCTCTGTAGATTCAAATTCAATTCTGAGAGACGCCAGAACAAAACTGTTCGATATCTGGAGCACCCGTTTCAGGATAAAAGAAAAGAAATTGATAGCACATGAGTTTCGGGTAAAACAACAGAACAGATTTATTAGGCAGCTGGTGGCTAAATCTAGATTGAATCAAGTTCACAAAGTAGCCAGTGCTGTCACTGACTGATCGCATGAGCAACACATAATAACTTAATTTATAACAAAAATGTGGGCCAACCTCTCCCTGCACAGAAGAAATCAGCAACAGGAACGGATTAACGAGAAGGAATTGGTATAACTTTGGGATTTCGGGTGGTGAAATCATCCCTGCAGGTTCAGACGGAGAGAAAGAAAATATCCCCACTTCTGTTCTCATGATGGCGGGAAGTTCATGGATGAAGCAGCTGAAGATGGTTAGGCCAAGAACACGACCCTCAGGAACTCCTGAAGCAATGACCTTGGATTTCAGATACCTTTAAGCTTAGGCTGCCTATGTAAATACAGCCTGATCAGCAACGAGTACTACAGTGCCAGACAAACTTGGAGAAGAGGCATATGGAGAAGGATGAAGAGAGAAGGAAGAAAGGCAGTGACCATGAGAACCCCAATTGCCTAAGTTCACAGAAACTCATTTATCATATAGCACTTCAACAAAATTACAACTCCCATTCTCCAACATTTCCACATTCATTACTCTCAGTGCTGGCAGTTAGGGAGTTCCAATAACAATGAAGAAATGGGAATGTATTTCTAAATCAGTTACTTGGAGGGGATTTTGCAGATGTGGTGTTCTGCCCCTGTTGCCAGTTTAGAAACAATAGAAACACTACAAAGCAGAAGGGGGCCATTTGGCCCATCGAGTCTGCACCAACAACAATCCTACCCTATGCCCAGCACCCCACATATTTACCCACTAATCCCTCTCACCTATGTATCCCAGTTACACATTAGGTAATAGAGGTTGCAGATTTGGAAGGTTCTGCTGAAAAAGCCTTGGAAAGTGGCTGTAGGCAAGTTGCCATATTGTGGGGAGCATGGAGGAAGATGTGAATGTTGCAGCTATCTGATCTGCAGTTTGTAATGTTGAATATGGAGGATGAGGAAAGAGATAGGAAGAAGTGAAGGTGTAAAGAAACCCTGCCTGGTGCCTCCTCCAGTGGCCAAAGTCTCCATTCTACCTGTTCCATTCAGGACTGGCTGCCTCAATGCTGTGGTCCATCCTCTTTAATTGACAGTTTCTGGTTTGGTGTCATATGCTGTCCTTTTCTACTAGTTACGTGATTGCATGATGTGGCAGACGAGGTTGAATGCATGTTTACAAGTGTAACATTTGTGAAAGTGATGCCCAATTTGTCCACGTGGACATGAGGCAAGGAAACTTCTGAGTGGTGGAGTTTTTTGGGAACCAGTGGTCCAAAGTCACCTGTTCCCACAAGCATGTTATGTTCATCACTGGTCTCATCTCAAGTTATTCAAGAACTGTGTCTCAAACGTTCATTCAATTCTTTTTCAGCCATCTATCCTGCTTGATTAAATAAACCTCCAGCATGCCCATCCACTCTCTTTCCTGATTAGTATGCCTTGTAATCAGCTCATTCCTGAGCTTACTTATGCCCTTACATTAAAGGATTAGAAGGAATGTGTCGACCGTCTCATCTAATTAGGATGAGTAACGATTTGAGTTTAATTAGTGCTTACAATAACATTTCTGCAAATGAATGATATGCGGAGCCATTGAGACAAATGCAAGCGCATCAGGAAGAAATTAATTGGGTGATGAGCCTGTTTTCTAGTGACGTATATGCTGGGATAGAAAATGAAGAAGGAATATTTAATTCTCGATCTGTTAGCAGATCTGAAAATGTTGTGTAATATTCTGTCCAACCTAAACCGTAAACCACCCTTGCACTACATTAGAAAGGTGCCCGGAACTGGAAGATCCCAATGAGACTAAAAGATTTCAGCATCATCCTTTGCTTTCTTGTTAGAAAGAAAGAACGTGCATTTCCCTGGTACATTTCACAACTCAGAATGTCCCAAAGGGCCTAATAGTCAATGAGTTGTTTTTGAAGTATAATCACTGTTATGAAATAGAAAACGTGGCAGCCAATTTATGCACAGCAAGCTCCCACAAACAGCAATAGCATCATGACAAGATCATTTGCTTGAAGGTGTTGATTGAAGGATAATTATTACCAGGACATTGAGAGGACACTAACTCACTGGCTTGTTTCCAAAATGTGGCTCTGTGATCTTTTACATCCACTTGAAAGGGGAGACAGATCTTCACTTTAACATTTTCGTGAACGACGGCACCTCTGGCAGTGCAGCTTTCCTTCAATACTGCACTTGAGGTGTTAATTTAGATTTTGTGCTGAAGAATCTGGGGTGGGACTTGAATCTATAATTTTTAGATTCAGGTGTAACTCTGTCGCAGCATTTCTCAAACTTGCAATTTCCATTATTAAAAGGATAAGGGGACATGCCTGTCTATAAAGCTTAAAAATGAAAGGCATCTGATTGAAAGGGAAGTTGTAATTCTTTCATGTTCTTTTGATCTGTGGGCGAATGAGAAAAGTAGAAAGTGAATGGAAACCCTGTATGGATCTTTTTTCAAAAAACAAAATCTTTGTGCTCTGAAGGAAACATAGTGCCAGCTGGTTAGCCCTTGTTTATTGCATTCCTCCCAGTTTGTGTTTATTAATCATACTTACAAGAGGATCTTAATTGGTCCCTGTCTATGAGCTCTCAGTTGAACTAAGCTGCTGGCCTCTCTTTCTCTTTCATCCTGTCATTAGTCATGGGACCAGCAGGAAGCAAGAATCTTCCAAAGAAGGTTGGCGAAATTCAGTTTGCTCAATCATCAATGCCACTGCAATACTTTGAAAGTTCACTGCTGTACTGCTGAGGTCTCTGAATTAATGCTTCATAAATCAGAGGAAGACTAATAGGAGATGGATGTCTTGTTCACTGATACTCCCCTCCGTTAATCAGCAGCTAAACAGCTAAATGCTTTGAAAAATGACTGATCCATTGCAGCATATAAATCTGATGATGTGCACTTGTACACACTATATCACTTGCTGACTTGTTCAGCTTTGTCCCTTTTCTTTTCAAGACCCCATGTCACCCCATCCATTTCTGTTGCAAAGTCACATCAGTGCTCTCCATGACTGCTGCTCATTTCTCGTTGTTATTAGTTGATGAGATAATGTTAGAAGAACGGTATGTAAGTTTAAAGCTGGTATTGCACGTTAAGGTTAGTGCAAACAATTGTTTAAACAGGGCCAGTGTTCAGATTAAGAACATGAAGGAAGGTGTAATCCGGACGATATGCTTCAGAACATTGGCAAACATGAGTCATGGGCTTTAACAGGGAACTGGAGGGATGAGCTTTGATTACAATGTTGATTGGTGGGTATTGGTGTCATAGTGCTTCATGGGCACTGGTACATGGATTACATGGTTTTTGTCATGTTGGGGTCTTTATTCTGCATTGTACAAGGCGAGCACACATGTGCACTGTGCTTGCTTTGTCCTCTTTCCAATTAATAAGTACAGAAGCTAATCTGAATCTTGCATTTCCACTGCATCAAAGTAAGTTTTTTGTCTGAAATCCAATCTGCTCTCCTTGAACCTGAACAGGGCTTAAGATGGTGGGGCAAACTGCCTATTGATTAATCCTGCAGTTTTCCCTGATAAAATGACCATAGTAATGTGTTGCAGCTTTTGAAGACAAGGTGCGTAATTAAAAAGACAATTGTCCCAGTTTTGATCTCCTTATTAGTGTTCTCTGTCACTGCAACACTGATAGTGAATAACTCTACTCGAGTAAAAACATGTTAATTAATCTGTTAATGACATAGTCTCTTGTTCAAGCATTTTAATTGCGAACGCCGCTTTAATGTATAAATTATAATCGAAGGATGCCCAGTGTTGTCCATCTCTAAAGACATGTCACAACTCACTCAGTTCTGGATATTATATCCAATCGTACCTATTTTACTCCCACAATTTAAAATGGTTGTCCTTTTGTCCTTTTTATCTCCTGACCTCCTACAATGTCCTAAACTCACCATTCCCCTGACTCTGTGGAACCATCCTACCTTCCCTTTGCCCCACCATTGCTTTCTGTCCCTTCAGCTCCAATTCTCCTCCAATTCGATTTTCAAGTTTGCTGACAACACCACCATAGTGGGTTGGATCTCAAACAATAATGAGACAGAGTACAGGAATGAGGTAGAGAATCTGATGAACTGGTGCGACAAAATAATCTCTCCCTCAATGTCAATAAAACGGAGGAGATTGTCATTAACTTCAGGAAGCATAAAGGAGAACATGCCCCTGTCTACATCAACAGGGCAAAGAAGAAAGGGTTGAGAGCTTCACGCTTTTAGGTGTCCAGATCACCAACAACCTGTCCTGGTCCCTCCATGCTGACACAATGGAGGGACAATGCCCACCAATGCTTCTAATTTCTCAGAAGACTAAGGAAATTTGGAATGTCTGTTCCGACTCTAATCATCTTTTACAGACGCACCATTGAAAGCATTCTTTCTAGTTGTATCACAGCTTGGTATGGCTCCTGCTCTGCCCAAGACTACAAGAAACTATAAAAGATTGTGAACAAAGCCCAGTCAATCACTCAAACCGTCCTCCCATCCACTGACTCTGTCTACACTTCCTGCTGACTTGGCAAAGCAGCCAGCATTATCAAGGACGCCACACACCCCAGACATACTCTCTTCTACCTTCTTCCACTGGGAAGAAGCTGCAAAAGTCTGAGGATACAAACCAAGCAATTCAAGAACAGCTTCATCCCTTCTTCCCTGACTTTTGAATGGACCTACCTTGCATTAAGTTGATCTTTCTCTACACTCTAGCTATTATTGTAACACTACATTCTGCACTCTCTCGTTTCCTTCTCTATGAATGGTATGCTTTATCTGAATAGCGCTGTGTAGCATACAAGAAACAATATTTTTCAATGTATACTAATGCATGTGACAATAATAAATCAAATCAAATCAAAATCAAAAGTGAGCTTCACTCTAACTTCCTGGTTTGGCAGCAGAGGGAGAACTTTCCAGGGTAAGGCACAGTCTTGTCTCTATTCTATTTGTCTCCAGATATAGTGAGGAGTGCAGAGTGCAAGCTGCAGACATCACTGCCTTCTTGATAGCTTTGATGTGGGCGACGAGAAGAAAGAGTCCTCACCATACGGCACAGTTCAGGGAAAGCATCATCCTGAGGAACAGGTGCCAGTGGGGTCCAGGGAAGAACAAGATGCTGAGAAGCAGGAACAAAATTCACAGAGGCACAATCAAAGGCACCACAGAAGATGCCTCTAATACATGGAGATGAGTGAGAGACAGTGCTGCAGAAGCCTTTGTTTGGCAAGGGTATGGTGTAACATATATATATGTCACATTTTCTGCGAGGATCTCACTCCTCACGGACTGGGAGGCCATTAAATGCCAGTCACATTGAAGATAACTGCTTCTCTCAATGTTTTTGCCAGCGGATCTTTCCAAGGCTCCACTGGGGACCTGTGCAGAATCTCACAATTGTCCACTCGGAGATGCGTAATGCCCTTTTCAATAAAGTGCACAATTACATGCAGTTCACCAGAATGAAACAAACCAAGCTGCCAGAGCTGTGGGATTCACTGTAAATTCAGGGCGTCATTGACTGTACACATTGAGATCTTCCTGCCAGCAGCAACCAGCAAGATTTATTGAGAGTAAACAATTCTACCCTCCCCAATGTGCAGCTGTCATCACTGGAAACAGATAATGCATGTTTGTGTGAGCTACCCTGGAAGATTCATGACTCTTACACCTTCAGTCACTCATAGGCACCCCACATCTTTGAGGGTCCTCAGCTTATTTAGGGTTGGCTCCTCGGTGAAAAGAGGGTACCCCAAAATACATGACGAATCAGGTCTGTTTGTCATCTGCAGTGTGCATCTGAAGAGAGGTTTTTCACTCTGCAACAGGGTCCTTAACAGAACAGACCACTGGCACTATGAAGATGTGTTTCAGCTGTTTGGATTGATCAGGTGAGTCTCTCCAGCAGTCTACACAGTAGGTGTCCTGCATCATCATGATTTGCTGTGCCTGACACAACCTGGCGCTGGAAAGGACAAGGAAGATGTGGAATGGGATAAACTTGAAGCTGGCAAGAATTCTGACACACCATGGGAACAGGCCAGTGTACGGACATGTGACCAAGAGACCCTCAATGTGACAAGATTCAGGATGAATAGGATTAAGGCTAGCTGATGCAAACGCATTTCTCCTGTCCCTTTGATGCAGGGTCAACATTCAGACGGTCTTCGTCATCTTCAACATCTCAATGAAGGTCATTCATCTCAGAATGAATAGTCACATTCATACATAATGATGACCTCATCCCTGGAAGGCAAAGCACCAGAGCAGCATGTTTTTTCAATTATTCATGGAATGTGGGTGCCACTAGCTAGGACAAATTTTATGCTCATCATGAATTGCCTCTAAGAAGGTGATAGTGAGCAGCCTTCTCAAAACTGCTGCAGTCAATGTGCTGTAGAGATAGCACTGTTAGGGAGGGAGTTCCTGGATTTTGATCCAGTGTCAGTGAATATATTTCCAAATCAGGATGCTGAGTGGGTTGGAGGGGAAATTCCATGTGATGATATTCCCATGAATCTGCTGCCCTTGTCATTATAGATATTGTAGGTTTGGAAGATGCTCTCTAAGGAGGCTTGGTGAGTTGCTGCAGTGCATCTTCTAGGTGGTACACACTGTGCGTCAGTGGTGGAGGGGGTAAATGTTTTGTGTATGGGACTAATCAAGCGAGCTGCTTTGCCCTGGATGGTGTCAAGTTTTTTGAGTGTTGTTGGAGTCACACTCATCAAGGCAATTGAACAGTATTCCATCACACTCCTGACTTGTGCCTTGTCAATGGTGGATAGGCTTTAGGGAGTTAGGAGGTGAGTTACTTGTTGCAGGATTCCTCGCCTCTGATCTGTCTTATAGCCATCATATTCATATGGCTTGTCCAGTTACATTCTGGTTAATGGTAGCCTCGAGGATGTTGATAGTGGGAAATTCAGTGATGGCAATACCACTGAATGTCAAGAGATAATGGTTAAATTCTCTCAGAGAGTCATAAAGTCATAGAAGCATAGAGGTTTACAGCATGGAAACAGGCTCTTTGGTCCAACTTGTCCATGCTGCCCTTTTTTTAAAAAAAACCCTCAGCTAATCCCAATTGACCCCATTTGGCCCATATCCCTCTATACCCATCGTACCCATGTAACTATGCTTTTTAAAAGATAAAATTGTACCACCTCTACTACTACCTCTGGCAGCTTGTTCCAGACACTCATCCCCCTCTGTGTGAAAAAAAATTGCCCCTCTGGACATTTTTGTATTTCTCCCCTCTCACCTTAAACCTATGCCGCATAGTTTTAGACTCCCCTACCTTTGGGAAAACATATTGACTATCTACCTTGTCTATGCCCCTCATTATTTTATAGACATCTATAAGGTCACCCCTCAGCCTCCTACCCTCCAGAGAAAAAAGTCCCAGTCTATTCAGCCTCTCCTTACAACTCAATCCATCAAGTCCTGGTAGCATCCTAGTAAATCTTTTCTGCAGTCTTTCTAGTTTAATAATATCCTTTCTATAATAGAGTGACCAATATTGCACACAGTATTCCAAGTGAAGTATTATCAATGTCTTGCACAACTTCAACAAGACGTCCCAACTCCTGTATTCAATCTCTTGTTGGTGATGATCATTGCCTGTGACCCAAGACTGGATATTGTTCAGATCTTGCTGTATTCGGATATAGTCTAGTTCAGTCTCTGAGGCATTATGAATGATACTGAATATTGTACAATCATCAGCAAACATCCCTCCTTCTGACCTCATAATTGATGAAGCAGTTGAAGATGGATGGACCCAATGGTTGTGGCACTTCTGCAATGGAATAAGCACTTCACCATTGCTCAAGCTGAAGCAAGTAGACATGGGACTGATCCTTCAACATTGCAGCAACATTTCACTGGCCATACTGTAGTCAAGAGGCAGGATCATGCCTGCAAACATCAATGCACTCATGGCAGTATTCCAGGAGCTTAGCAAGGCGGCTCAAGGAGGAAAGTCATCAGTCAGAGGCTATCAATTAACCATCTGCAGACAGAGCTCAATCTGGACAGTGGCACCAATCCAAATACCATCTCTCAGTCTATGATTAATGGTGATACCCCATCTGGACACTGAGTCCCAAGATAACATTGCTCTTTAGGAAGCTGTGATTGGTGACTCCACAGCACAGGCGTGAACCTACAAGTTCTATTACCTTTGTAAGCACAGAGAGTGTTTCATCAGGACCATTGTGTGATCATTGACAAGCACTCATGACTCTGCCTTCATCAGAAGAGTCCCAAATTTACATCCATTATTGTCTTGGCACTTTGGAGAGACATGGTCCAGTCAGTACTGACACAGCATTTACTGAGAACTTAATACTCTTGTAAATACTGAAGAGCACACAACAGCATCACTCTCAGCCCATTATGGTCCTCCACATTTTCATTCCACCAGAACAAGACATGTATGGGGAAGACTAAGACACTGACTGTACTGTCATAATGAGAGATCCATGGCAATTGTTTTTATGAGACTTGGATTCCATTAGGCTACGCTAGCCAGACCTCCCGGTGCAAACTAGCATCCTCACATGTAATGGACTGGCATTATCAGGCTCAGCACACGCCTAGACCTTCATATTCTCATTGCTAGCAGACATTTCAAATGCCACCAAGTTCAAGCAACTTCCACTGCACGTGGAGAGTGACTGCTGTCACAGATGACTTTGGTGGGTGTCCTCTCGAGTTCCCTTGACCTTCTGCTTTCATCTCTCCTTCCCGAGGAGATGCTGATTCGTTCACATGCCAGAGCCACAAGGTTAGATAGAACATTGTATGGACTCCTCCATCCCTTTGTTCCTATCTACTGATGGCTTCTGACAATTCTGCCTGATGTTGTAGCTCCAACATTTCTCTGACAGCTGATTCCTGAGATTCATCATTGGATTCAGACTCAGTTGGGGCCTAATCTCTGGTCATCCTCCAAGTGTCACAAACTTGGTTGACATTGTTTCAACCTGTTTTGGGCACATGTCCATAAGGTGCTCACCAGAGAGTGACCTCAAGCCAGCTCTTGATCTGGGATCCATGAAGGTGTGACTCTGCACTGGTGCAGGGTACAGGTGAATGCAGTGATGGGTCTATTAAATGAGTCTTTAGCATCCTTAAGTGAGCTGGTCTGGTAGCTGAGACTGATTGGCTTGCATCAGAAAATTAGTGATTACGCAGGCATCTAGATTACATGTTTCTCACAGTCATTGTTCGCATGTGACCGATGTATACTGGATGGGCGCTCAGTTGCTCATTGGGGAGGTGATCTCATCTTCTGCGCAGGAACGAACCATTTCTTCACCAGCCAGCCAGCCCTGCCGCCTGTTCCTCATTGAGGCTAAGCATCCTCAACGCCAGCATCCGCCCTCCATTTTAGGGTCTTTCCCTGTTGTTGTGAAAAATATCGTCCTCCTTAACGATAGATAGACTGACTGTGAGCACTGTCGATGAAAAAACAGTTCAGAAGCGCACATGCTGAGTTAAAATCTTGGAATCCCCTCCCTAACAGCACAATAATGTAAAGTAACATTTATTTATTAGTCACAAGTAAGGCTTACATTAACACGGCAATTAAGTTCCTGTGGAATTCCCCTGGACGCTACACTCCAGCACCTGTTTGGGTCAATGCACCGAACCAGCACATCTTTCAGACTATGGGAGGCATTACAAGAATTCAAAAGGCAGCTCACCACCACCTTCTCAAGGGCAATTAAGGATGGGCAATAAATGCTGGTCGAGCCAGGGATGCCCACATCCTGTCAAACAATATAAAAAGGACAATTCCAAGTTTGATAGGATTTTGTTGGCCACGTGTACCATAGGATGTAAAGCAAAGGCAGATAAATATGGTTGAGATAGAGACCGGGCAGGATGTTAGAGAACGATGGAGCAGTCTTGCATTGGGGACTTTGCTCTGACATTCCTATATCTCTGAAAAATATTCTGGGATGTTTAATTTGCATTAAAGGCTGTGCAGAAATATAAGTAGTATTGTTTTTTTCCCAAGATACGATTTCAATTATATTAGGCCCGATATCAAGCCCAGGGTAGCAATGCTTTCTATTCAATCTTCTCTCAACTACTCCAATATACCACAGGTTAGAATCAGAATTAAACTCCCTCTTTCATTCCGCTAAAATGCTTTCCAGCAAACCACCAAAGGAGTTCTGCAGCGCATTGAGTGCAAATGTCAATCAGCATCAAATTCTGGGCAACTTCTATGCCACAAGATCAAAGCTTGCACAATTCAATTTCACTTGGGTGCTTTCTAAGAACAGAAGTTTTCATCCTGTCAATCTGGGTTGCATTCAGTCAGTGAAAGCAGCATACATTAATTAACACTGTGTCAGAGCTAAGGTTAATTTGAAGGTCAGAGTTTGAAGTCAGGATCAGAATCAGGGATCATGTTAGGGGCAGGGTTCGGGTTAAAGTTGAAGGTAAAGTTAGATTTCAGAGAAGGATTGATTTAGAGTTAGATTTTGGTTTGAGGTTAGCATTAGATTTCACTTCAGGGTCAGGTTTACGGTTAAAATTATGATTAGGATTAACATTCAAGTTGGAGCTATTTACTATCATCATGGAATGATCAAAAAGCTTGCTGCAACATTCTTAGTTGAATGTGTGCTCCAGAAAGTCCAGACTGTCGAGTTAACCAATGCTTCATGATGCACGTGTGAAGATTTGTGTTAGCTTTCAAAATCATATTTACTGAAAAAAATCAAGGCCTTGAAGCAGAACATAGTCCTATCAGAAACCGTGAGGAACAGGGTTCATTCTGCAATGCTCTCTAAACTAACTCATTTGTGAGAGTGAGAGGTATAACATCACTTTAAATTACCATTAAAAAAAAGAAATCCAGCTCTCTAAACAATCCCAATGTTGAATCATTCTTCTCTCCCAGTCCATTACTGCCACACATAATCATTTAGAGAGACACAGCTATAAATTCGGTGCCCATCTTTCAGCCATAAAGTTTAATTAGCCACAATTTATTTCAGTTGTAATAAAAGCTGCCAAAATGAGAAGTGATAATAAGGACTACATCGATGATGTGTGTGTGAGTGTTGGCTTGGGGACACATAGATTAATTCCAGCTCTCATAAAATTGTGAAACTTCCATTGCAGCTTGGATTTGTTTAATTCATCTTTTTTCTCCTTATCAGTGGAGAAGTTAAGTACATTTCACAGAATTACATTGAATTTACAGCACAGAAATAGGCCATTCAGCCCATATTGGTGCTTATGATCCACATGGTCCTACTCCCACCCTCGTTCATTTCACCCCATTGTCCTGTTCATTTCTCCCTCGTGTTTATTCCTTTCCCCCCTAAATACATTCAGATTATTCAAATCAACTTCCCCATGTGCGGGAGCAAGTTCCATTTTCTCACCACTGAGAAAGAAACTTCTGTAGAATTCCCTGTTGGATTTACCATAGATTGCAACATAGAAGTGGACCTTTGAAGCCTTGCAAAATCATTCCAAAGGCAGGGTCAACTGAAAAATCGAGTACAAAATGTGGACCGCTCGGTTTTGGTGGTCAGAATTTTGAAATGCAAAACAAGTTCTGTTCATCAGCCTGTTCTGTGTGGGTGTGTTTTAAACTCCTGAAACTCCCACTGATCTTCTTGACAACACAGTCCACCACCTGCTTGACTACTGTCAGGCACATATAACCCTCAACAGGTTTGTCTGAGCTGAGAAATACAGGCTGATTCCTGATATGAGTGTCACCTTAAACATGCATTTGTCAGTTCAGAAAGAGGGAGGGGTGGTCACCATAAACGTAAGTCTAAGCCTAAACATGCGTTTTGGTGTCATCTTTTGTGCCAACATATACACTATCTCGGATATTAGTGACTATCTTGTATCAACGGTCCCTAACTTAGCCAGCTCATCAAGCTTCTTTTTTACATCTTAGCATATTGCAATAATACTGTTTATCAGATCACCCTTCAGCCTTCTCTTTTCTGGAGAAAAGAGACTCAATCTGTTCAGTCTTTCTGAGAAGGTGAGCACTTCAGATTTTCCCTTTAATCTTCTCGAGCACTTTCACTAGTCAAGTTCCCTTAAATCTTCACGACTCATTAAAAGCAAACTTATTGGCAGTTTCCTTCTTAAGATCACAAGAGCCAACTGTTACAATATCCACTGGTTAGTTGGAGTTTAATTACTTTTCAGAAACATTCCTGTGATTAATTCCAAATGATTTGATGTTACTGGGAGAAAGGTCTCTATGTTAGAAATGACAGGTTTCCTTATCCATTCACGGTGGCACAATGGTTAGCATTGCTGTCTCACAGCATCAGGGACCTGAGTTCAATTCCGGCCTCCACTGTCTGTGTGGAGTTTGTACTTTTTTCTCGTGGCTGTGTGGGTTTCCTCTGGATGCTCCGGTTTCCTTCCACAGTCCAAAGATGCGCAGGTTACATTGATTGGACATGGTAAATTGCCCCTTAGTGTCAGGATAACTTAGTAGGGGAATTATATGGAGTAACACGGATAAGGGTCTGGGTGAAATTGTTGTCGGTGTAGGCTCGATGAGCTGTATGGTCTCCTTCTGCACTGTCGGGATTCTATGATCCCACTCCCCAGTATTTGAAAAAATGCGGCACAGGTATTTGCATGCATGAAAGCTAAAATGTGACAATACAATGCCGGAGTATGTTAAATACAACTCAAAGCATCACTATGATACTGGCCAAGAAATGGTGGAATCACAGTAATGTTATGGGATCAATAATTCAGAGGTCCAGAGTAATGCTCTGGAGACATATGTTCAAATCCCACCACAGCAACTGATGGAATTTAAAATCAATCAATAAAAAATCTGGAATAAAAAGCTAAATCTCAATAATAGTAACCATGAAACTGTCACTGATTGTTGTAAAACCCAGCTCATTCACTAATGCCCTTTGGGGAAGGAAAGAAATCTTTCATTCTTACCTGGTCTGGCTTACATGTGACTCCTGATATCCTAAATACCCTCTGAAATGGCCTTGCAAGCCACTCAGTTGATGGGCAATAAATTCTGCCCCCAATTACCAGCGAAACCGACATTCTGTGGAAGAATAAAGAAGATGATCTTACACAGCATAAAGATAAAGGGTAATCTTCAGCTGAAAAGAGTGAAGGGGCAGGTGAATGAGTTTAAGGATTGGATCGATGTTTTTGTCAGACCAGTCCTGATGCAGATGTTATTCTTTGGAATAATTGAGAAAATTGAGATGTTCTAGTGCCACCACTGGATGGAGGATGTAATTACAGTGTGATATGTTTTCAAAGGCAATACTCAGTATAACTGCGAACATTAGAATCTATAAAGACAAGAATTGACAGGAAATTCATGTCGCTGCAAGAGTTAAGGTGGTGATTCGAACACGATGGAAAATTATTTGGCTGAGGGGCTGATCATGAAGTTCTGTTGAGCTGTTGAGGGTCGCCTGCATAAAATGAATTGTGCTAACAACAGCTCCCATTAAAATTTGTAACAGCATTTAGTGTATGAAGTACTCTTTTCAGGTTAGTTAATTAGACTGAATTAGTAATCTCAGGCTCTCCATCTAAATTATAATAATATATAACATTGATGATAAGACAGTGCTGCCTTTAAACTTGGACCATTTCAAAGTGATTTATTTACAGATATCAAAGAAATAGCACTTCCTTCCATTTTGTTTTTGTGATAGGATGTGAGAGGAAAAAATACCTGATGAATAAATAATTGAAATCAAAAAGGAATAAACATGTGCCCATTTAATGAAAATATTTGACAGGCACAGCCTCTGGTAAATTTCACAACCTAGCTATATGTTCACTGATACTTTAAACCACTTCGGTTAAATCTGTTCCAGCGTTTAACATCAAGTCAGCAGAAATCGGGAGACAACTGGAAGGTTACTTAGGTTGTAAATTTTGTGCTGCTCTCAGTACTGGCCCTTTCCCCTCCTAACATGGTATCTGTACGCCATTCCCACCTTGACACACACCCACCTCTGGCTACCACCCATTGGCTGGCCACCATAAAGAGTAGACTGTACAGATAAAAACTGGTTATCTGGGTTCCTCCCTTACTCAAAATCTCCAATTCTTCAAATATTTTGTGGATTCCCCTGGGTGGCTTGGCAAGTCTCTCCGGAGACTTTACAACTTGGGGGCCAGATGAAAAGCTCGTGTCAGAAGCTGTGGAGTGTGGACCTTGGTCTTCCTACCCCCCCACCGGTTGAGAAAGCACATGCATTTCTATGCCACCTTTCATAACCTCAGGACCTTGCAAAGCCCTTTCCAAGCAATGAAATGTATTTGAAGTGTGCTGAGTGTTGGAATATAGGAAATGAGGTAGCCAATTTGTGAACAGCAAGCTCCCACAAATCAGAATCAGAAAATGACTAGATTGTAGTAATTGGATGGATTGGGGGCCACAAGTTAGTGTATAACAAACTATAACAATTTAATTACAAGCAGATAAATGAACAGAGTACTTTCACAATGTTCATACTTCCAGTTCAAGGAGCTGCACTGGCTGCAAAAGCTCCCATGCTCCTTCCCCATTGGGCGATAGGTGACATGATCTTCCTGGAGTATGCTTATTAAAGGGGTCAGCTTTATATTATCAGCTTTAGTGGCAGTGGCTGAGGGATAAATATTGATGAGGACAGAGAGGAGAGTCCCCCTGTTCTTTCCTGAGATGGGATCTATTGTAGTGGCCATGAAAGACACGGGACATCATTAACAGATTCTACCAGGGGCTTCATGAAGAATGAGAGACAAGCAGTGGGAGTTTAAAGCACATGCTCACAACCTGGATCAGGGTATTATAGGTCTGGAGCACTGGTTTGAGTTATTGTCAGCCATTGATGCAGCTCTTGGCTTTATTTCTTTAAAGCAGAGTTGTACCGCAGGACTGGCCTTGGCAAGGTTATTACATTGGCAACAAAGATGAACAAGTTGTTTTCCTATATCTGGTAACCTATCATCAAACAGAAAGCAGCATTTCCTTCCCAGTCAGAAAACAAAATGCCTTTCCACAGTGAACTCAAACCTCATGACATGAATGGAGAAGACTGGACTCAATATACAGAACACATTTGCTCCTTCTTCTGAGCAAACAACATTGAGGGAGATGAAAGACAGAAAGTAATCTTACTCACAGTACACGGGGCTTTGACATTCGGTCTAATCAAAGGCCTGACCTATCCATGTACCTCCGACTGGAAGACTTTTAATGGACTTTCAGATTTGGTCAAAAACCACCATGTCTTAAAGCCTTTTGTCATATTTTGTCATTAAAATGATATCTCTGGAACCCCCTGGGAGCCCATTACAGAATTTTTGGCCAGATTGTGGAAACTGGCCAAGCATTGTGAATTTGGATCTTCTCGGAATTATATGTTGAGAGACAGATTCGTGTGTGGAATGAACAACTTGATAATCCGAAAAGAATTACTGGCAGAACCTGATCTGGACTTAAAGAGAGCTATTGAAATAGCCTTGTCACTACAAACTGCAGGAAAAGGGGCTCAAGAGCAACAAAGGCACCTGAGAGCAATGTTTTCCAGATAGGGAGAGGAACCATGAGTGATTACAACCATCCGTCTACTGAGGGCACCTGACTGAATAAGACATCAGGGTTCCTGCTGCACAATCAAGGCTCAGCTCACATCACTTGGCAGCTAAGGAAACATAATGATATCTCTGCCGCTCATCCTCTCTTCCTTCCTTAATTTGTGCCCTGCTATTTTTTCCCCCTCTAAATATACATCAAACCCCACTGTAATTTCTACTTTAATTAATTAAACAATTTTGCCAGCATTTTAAACTTTCCACGCCTTTGCTTTGAGGCCCAATGTGTAACAACCATTTATTCTCCCCTTTGCGGCTTGACTTGTTTGCTTTCTGGAAGAAGAGGAGACTCAAACATTTGACTGACCTGTTTATGGGTGGGAACTTTGCCAGTTCAAGTAACTTGCAGCCAGATTTAATTTAGCTCAATCTGAACTTTACCGCTATTTTCAAGTTTTTTGTTTTATTCAATCGCCACTCTCCATCCTTTCCTCAAATACCTCCAAGTACATTATTGGAAGCGATTTTGTCACTGTCTTAAAGCAGTATGGTATTATTTTAAGGTTGTATGATGTCATGCTATCTGGGCCCTCCCCTCTCCGTGAGATATGAAATGACTGGGAAGTGAAACTTGGGCTTGACCTTGCAGACAACTGGTGGGAGAAGGCCCTTTTTGGAGTCAACTCCACATCCTCCTAATTTGGTTGAGCTTCATTCAAAGTTTAAGCTTAATTCACTTTACCAAGGCTTGAATTATTAAGACTTTTTCAACACAAACAAATGCAGTAGGTGCTCCCTCACCCCTGCATGGTTGTGATCATCTTCTCCACACTCTCTCCAAAGTTCTAGAATTTTGCTTGCAGTCTTGTCCTTTGATAGTCATATTTAGAGTTCCATCTGAACTGGCCAATCTCACGAAGATTGCATTTGATTCATCAATAGCCTGCAGGCAGATTCTATTGACCTGGAAATCCCCAAAGACACCCACTGCTTCATCCTGATTGGAGGACTTAATGTCTTTTCTATATTTGGGAAAGATTAGTAGTGTGCCATAAGAGGATCCACTGGGACATATTTTCATTGATGGCACTCTTGTGTTTCTCTCTTTAATGAGTGTCTTGCTGCCGACTGCTTATATTTTTTGCATAGTTTTTGTTTGTTCACTGGTGAGAGTTGGGGAGGAAGTCGTATCATTGTTTATCTGCTTCTTATCGCTCTTGAAAAACCAACGAAAAGAAGTTTAAAAAAATCCCATCTGAAAGATGGCACTTTCAACAGTGCAGCTCTCCCTTACTACTGCACTGCGTTTGCGGATGATACTAAGCTTGGTGGCGTTGCAGATACTGATGATGATTGACAGAGAATACAGCAGGATATCGATAGGCAGGAAAATTGGGCAGAGAAATGGCAGGTGGAATTTAATCCGGACAAATGCAAGGTGGTTCATTTTGGTAAATCCAATTCAGGTGGGAGCTATAAAATATATGGCAGACAATCAGGAGCATAGACACACAGAGAGATCTGGGAATACAGATCCACAGATTCTTAAAAGTGACAGCACAGGTGGAAAAGGTGATGAAGGAAGCATACAGCATGCTTGCCTTCATCTACCAGGGTATAAAAGTTGGAAAAGTATGTTACAGTTACATAAAATGTTGGTTAGGCCACTTCTGATCACACACTACCAGAAGGATGTAGTGGTTTTTGAGGGAGTACAGAAAAGGTTTACCAGGCTGTTGCCTGGTATGGAGGGTATTAGCTATGAGGAGAGATGAATGAACTGGGATTGTTCTCCCTGGAAAGAGGCTGAGGGCTGACCTGATAGAAATTTATTAAAGTAGGAGGGGCATTGATAAGGTGAACAGTTGGAAGCTTTCTCCCAGGGCAGAAATTACAAATACAAGGGATACAAGTTCAAGGTATGGGGGGAAAGGTCCAATAGAGATGTGCGGAGGTAAGTTTTTACAGAGAGAGTGGTTGGGGCCTGGAATGCATTGCTGAGTGGAGTGGTTGAGGCAGACATGTTAGCGACATTTAAGACTTAAGTAGATAGACACGTGAACAGGCAAGGAACAGAGGGATACAGGTGGTTGGTCAAGATAGGATAATGTGATTGGCACAGGCTTGGTGGGCCGAAGGGCCTGTTCCTTTGCTGTACTGTTCTTTGTTCTTGTCTTGGCCTGGATTCTTCGCTCAAGTCTCTTGAAAGGGACTTAAACCCATCACCTTCTGATACCAAGGCAAGAATGCACTGAACAAAAAAGCAATGAAGGAAAAAGTGAGGCCGCACCTGGAGTATTATGCACAGTTTTGGTCCCCGTATTTGAGGAAAGATGTCGTGGCATTGGAGGCAGTTCAGAGGAGATTCACTAGATTGATTCCAGAGATGAGGGGTTTGTCGTATGACGAACGATTGAACAATTTAGGCCGATACTCTCTGGAATTAGAGGAATGAGGGGAGATCAAAATGAGGTATACAAGATGATAAAAGGTATAGATAAAGTAGATGTGCAGCAGATGATTCCTCTTGTGGGGCATTCTGGGATGAGAGGTTATTGTCTTCAGATGAGGGGCAGCAAATTTAAAACAGAGTTGAGGAGAAACTACTTTTCCCAAAGGATTGTGAAACTGTGGAATGGATTACACCAAAATGCGGTGGATGCTGGGACAGTGAGTAAATTTAAGGAGGAGTTAGATTTTTAATTGGTAATGGGTTGAAAGATTATGGAGAGAGGGCAAGGAAATGGGGATGAGGAGCATATCAGCCATGATCGAATGGCAGAGCAGAATTGATGGGCCGAATGGCATAATTCTGCTCCTATATCTTATGAGTTCATGAAACGGAGTATTTAAGGGCAGCACGGTGGCACAGTGGTTAGCATTTCTACCTTACAGCGTCAGGGACCCGGGTTCAATTCTGGTTTCGGGCAACTGTGACTGCCCGCGTGAGTTTCTTCTGGGTGCTCCGGTTTCTCCTCACAGTCCAAAAATGTGCGGGTTCGATTGATTGGTCATGCTAAATTGTCCCTTAGTATCAGGGGAATTAGCAGGGTAAATATGTAGGGTTACGGGGATAGGGCCTGGATGGGATTGTTGTCAATGCAGATTCAATGGGCTGAACGGCCTTCTTCTGTGCTGCAGGGATTCTATGGTTCTAAATTAATTAAGATCTTAATTAAGATGCAGCTTTGTAAGATAAAACCTTGGTTAGGCCGCATTTGGAGTATTGCGTGCAGCTCTGGTCACCACACTACCAGAAGGATGTGGAAACTTTGGAAAGAGTGCAAACGTTCACCTGGATGTTGCCTGGTTTTGAGGGTATTGGCTATGAGGAGAGATTGAATAAACTAGGATTGTTTTCACTGGAAAGAGGAAGGCTGAGAGGGGACCTAACAGAGGTCTACAAAATTATGAGAGGCATCGACGGGGTGGGCTTTTTCCCAGGGTGCAAGTGTCAACTACAAGGGGGCACAGGTTCAAGGTGAGAGGGGAAAGTTGAAGGGAGATGTATGAGGGAATTTTTCATGCAGAGTATGGTGGGTGCCTGGAACACACTGCCGGAGAAGGTGATGGAAGCAGGCACATGAGCAACATTTAAGAGGCATCTGGATGGGTACATGAATAGCGAGGGAATAGAGGGATATGGACCGAGTTAGGCAGAAGAATTTTTTTTAGTTTAGTTAGGGCATCATGTTCAGCACAGGGTTGGAGGGTCGAAAGACCTGTTCCTGCGCTGTACTTTTCTTTGTTCTTTATATTCTATATATATACACAAGTGTGTCCTGCTTTAGATTCATTTGTTCAGGGTTGATCTGACTTTTTGCCTCAGTTCCACAGAGAAACTGAGACAAAGCTTTCACATCTCTGAGACAAAATGTGGGAAGGTGTCCCCTGACATTGCCAAGCACTGCTTAGGAATGCACATCATGGCTCACCTGTAATTTTTTGGTTGACAGTTTCTAGTCTCCCATTAGCCAGCTGTCTGAGCTGAATCACTTTCTTTATGACCTGTGAGTTTGTGGCTGTTATGGTGATTTAGAAAACAAACTATCAGGAGCTGACAGATAATTAGATGCAGAGGGACAAATTATATTTCATTCCAGCACCCGTGAAACACAGTGAGACTGAATGCACTCCATTTGTAGAATGTTTTGTGCTTCTCAGCAATACTGATATGAGACAGCCATAAAGGAAATCAAATACCTTTAATAAATTGCCCTCCATGTACTACAACTCCACAATATTTTCTTGTAACGATGACATTTCAGCAATTTAGAAAACTGCGTGTCAACATGACTGATTCTCTTTCTCCTTCTCGTTTGCTTACTAGATCTGACTGTAAACTGAATGAACCTCTCTCAGGATGAAAATACTGACCCTCCACAAGTCACAGGCTGACATTTGAGCTCCATAGTGCAGTGTGGTCAGAACTGGATCCAGTGTTCCAGGTGCAATTTGAATACCACCTCCTCATGCTTTCTCCGATGTTTATTAAATCCAGCTTCCCACTGCTATCTATTCACACAATGCCAGCACGAGCACTTTGGAAATTATAGCATAGATACAGTGCAGAAAGAAGTCATTCAGTCCATCGCATGAGCACCAGCTCTCTGAAAGAGGACCATGGGCGGGATTTTATGACCTCATCTACGTGACTCTGAAAAATCCCGCCCGAGGTCAATGGACCTTCCCATTATCTGTTCCAATTCTGTGATGGGCAGGGCAGTAGAATTCCGGCGTGTGACTTAGTACCATTTTCTTGCCTTTCCTCTGCACACTGTTTCTATTCAAATAATCAGCTATTGCCCTCAAATGCCTCCACCAAATTTGTAGGCAGTATATTCCAGACTCGAACCACTCATGTATGAAGAAGCTTTTCCTCACATCACGTTTGCTTCTTTTGCACATCACTTTAAATTTGTGACTTCTTGTTCTTGATCCTTTTATAAACTGGGAATGGTTTTTCCCCATCTACTCTCTCCAACCCCTTCTGACCTTGAACATCTCAATTCAATCTCCTCTCAGCCTTCTTCTCCTCAAGGTGAACAGTCTAAACCTCTCCAATCTAGCTTCAGAGCTGAAGTTTCTCATCCCCAGAACCATTCTGGGAAACCTCTTCTGCACTCTCTACAATACATTTCCATCCTTCCTATCGAGTGGCGCTCAGAACTGTACACAATATTCCAGCATATTAATAAAGCTCTGGGTACTATATGCTTTATTAATGGCTCTCTCCACCTGTCCTGCCACCTTCAATGATTAATGTACATATATACACAGGCCTCTCTCTTCTGCACCCCCTTAAGAATTTTACTATGTCTTCCTGAATCCTCAATTGAGAATTCCACCCTCCCCTCCACCAGCGTGATTGACAGGACCCACAACCATGTCTGCCACCTCTGCTCTCATGCTTATCCCTCCATTCCAGAATAAACAGGGTCCCTTTTGTCCTCATCTTCGGCTCCAGCAACCTCCTTATTCAATAGATCATCCTCCGGGCACTGAAGCATGACATCAATACCATCTTCCCTTTCCTTCCCTCGTCCCTGTATGACACTTCATCCCTCCATCCCAAAGTCTCCTCTCTTTCCAACTTTCTGCGCAACTGCAGGATATGCAACACTTGCCTTTTTCTTCTCTTCATACCCTTCGAGACAGGAGGTGGCAGGACAATCTGAGAGCACAGTAAATAAAGCATACAGTATCTTACCTTTTATTAATAGGAACATAGGGAACAAGAGCAACAAGATTATATTGTTAGATCTCAGCTGGAATACTGTGTGGAGTCTGGGCTCCACATTTTCGGAAGGATGTGGAGATGTTGGAGGGAATGCAGGGGAGGTTAACGAGATTCTAGGGATAGAAATGTCAGTTATGAGGATAGATTGGAGAAGTTGGGACTCTGTTCCTTGGAGAAAAGATAGTTGAGAGGAGATTTGATAGACGGATCTGGACAAAGTAGTTCGGGAGAAACTGTTCCCACTTGTGAAAGCATCAAGAAGGACAGGGCACAGATTTAAAGTAATTTGCAAAAGAAGCAAAAGCAAGATGAGAGAACATTGTTTTCGCACCACAGATAGTTAAGGCCTGAAATACACTGCCTGAGAGTCTGGTGGAAACAGCTTCAATCAAGGCATTCAGGAGGGTATTACTGGAAAGGAAACAATCTGTCGGGTCAATGAGAGAAGGCAGGAGAATGGCAAAGGGTGAAATGCTCATTCAGAGAGCAGGTACAGACACAACAGAGCAGATGGCCTCCTTCTGCACTGTAACAAGTCTGTGGTTCTAACTTTTCTCAGTCCTGATATTCGGTCAACCTGCTAATATGTCAACAAAGTCCCACTCTCCATAGATGTTGCCTGACCTGCTGAGTGTTTGCAGCATTTTTCTATCTGATTGGTTGTGTTGCTTGTTGCTCTGTTATGGTTGGGATATTGAACATGGAGTCTATCTAAAACACCTCAACCTTCTTCAGCTTTGTCAATATGGAAGATGTTGAGAAGAAAATTAAGAACAAGAGATGAGGCCATTAAGACTACATGAATCTCCCTCATGGTGTGGTTGCATATTCTTTCCAAATTTCATCCAGTTCAGAATGACGACCAGCTTTTTGCAGGAAGTGCTTCATGTTGAAACCGAAGTAGACCAATTAAAATGGTTGCTGCAGTCAAAACAAATGGCAACAGAAACAGAACCAGTTCTTACAAAATGTCAATTAGCATGACATTGTCATCAGTCTAAATCAAATTCACAAAAGTGCTTCCTTTCAGAGAGGCACAAGCAACTAACTTCGAATTATAATTAAAGGGAAAGGAAACCTATCCAATCAAAATGTCCTTGTGAGTGTTCTCCTCCACACTCCAGTTCTCTAGCCTCTATGGGGATAGGGCCTGGGTGTGATTGTTGCCTGTGCAGGCTTGATGGGCCGAATGGCCTCCTTCTGTACTGTGAGGATTCTATTAGTCAGACAAGACATCAAGTGTACACGCAGTCAGAGACTAGGCCAATATTCACTGTGTTTTGAAAAGACATCAAGCTGGGTGTCCCAGCACCATGAGGAACTGGTGGATCCTGCGTCTGTAGTAGAAGCAGGCTAGACTGAGCCCTAAGGAATTGAACAGATTCCCAGCACAGGGGATGGCCAGCAAATCTGCGTCTTCCTCCAGCCTGGAATTGCTGCCATCTGATTTGGACAGCACAGGGGCAAAGCGGTCAGCACTGCTGCCTCACAGAGCCAGGGACCGGGGTTCAATTACCAGCATGGGCCACTGTGTGTGTGGGGGTTGCACATTCTTCCCTTGTCTGCGTGGGTTTCCTCCAGGTGCTCTGGTTTCCTCCCACAATCCAAAGGTGTGCAGGTTAGGTTGATTGGCCAGGCTAAATTTATCCTAGTGTCAGGTGGTTAGCAGGGTAAATAAGTAGGGTTATGGGGATTGTGGTTGGTGCAGACTCAATGGGCCTAATGGCCTCCTTCTGCACTGGAGGGATTTTATGATTCTATGATTCAAAGATGTGGGGCAAAGAATGGATTTACGAATAAACAGGAGTATTTAAGCATTTCTGACACCTCCCGCAAGGATGTTGCAATCAGGACTCAACCTGTCCTTTGCAACTTGAGACCAAATGGAGCTCTAGTTTGAGATTTCTGCTTGATTTGTCTCCTTGGCCCTGCCAGAACAGGAAAGCCTTGGAGTCCCTGGGGCTGAGACAATGCTGAGTGCGAGAATCATAGGGCAAGAAAGGTTTTCTATATCAACGTAAGGCATTCTAAATCAGGCCCAAGTTTCCAATTAATGTCTGGTCATGATTTGAATAATGTTGGGAAGGTTTGCAAATTAATATTTAAGCTGCAAATTAATTCTGGCTGATTAAATGAAATTTACGAGCTACTTCTTGGCTGTCATCCTCTGTACAGACACTGGGCAAAGCTGGAGCAGCTCATGAATGTGTTCACAACCTCGGGAATATCGCGCATCTTCCCAGATGATTCTCATTCTCCCTCAGAAGCAAAGCAATTATGGCTCTGAGCTTTTCCAAATGGGACCTGCCGCCCAGTGACATGGCCTGGGTACTCTGTCTTGCATTCTGAGACATGAGGGGCTGCTGAGGAGGGGCAGGAAAAGGTGCGTGATCTCTGTGGAGATTCCAGAGGAAATGTAGTGCACCTGGTCAACTCAAAATTTGGTCAAGGGACCATATATCATCGAATCATAGAATCCCTAGTGCAGAGTGAGGCCATTTGGCCCATCAAATCTGTACTGACCGCAATCTCATCCAGGCCCTATTTCTGTAACTTCACACATTTACCCTGCTAATCCCCGCTGTCACTAGGGTCAATTTAGTATGGCCAATCAGCCTAAACCAAACATCTTTGGAGTGTGGGAGGAAACTGGAGCATCCTGAGGAAACCCACGCAGACACAGGGAGAAGTGCACAGTCAGTGACCCGAGGCTGGAATTGAACCTAGGTCCCTTGTGCTGTGCAGTAACAGTGCTAACCACTGTGCCACCATGCTGTCCAGGCAGAGTTGGCAGCCTTACCGGCAGCATAGGTCTCAGTCTCTGAATTCTCTGAATAACAACTGAAGAGATGGAGGCAAAGAATACAAAATGGTCTGCTCTCTCTCTCTCACTTCATCAATACACACCCAGAACCAAGAAACAATTTGGACCACTATTCTTATTTCCTGTTTTTACTGTTTTTTTCTTTCTGGGCACTTGGCTTGGTGTTTGTTACTGACGCCAGAGAAATTGAGATCAAACGATCATGTGTGTGAGCTACATTTGCTGACAGGATTCCCCCAGTCCCTCTGCCCCTTAATCCTGTAACTACTGGGTTTTGTTATATAAATGCTTAACTGTGCAAAGTACAAAGGCACACTATTTTCCCCATCCAATGTTAATCGTTTAAGCAATTACGTGTTTGATGCAGTTTGGAGTTTCCCAGAGGTGACAGGACCCCCTGCTCCACAACATCCTCTCCCAGAGCTTTAGTTCTGACACTTACTGTTCCCACTACACCACCACAACCATCAGCACCCTCCCCCCCCCACCCCCAGCCCACCTCTTGGGCAAGATGGCACGGAGTAAGAACTGGGGAAGTGCTGCCTGGAGGGATTATTATGCGGCTGTCATCTATGGGGGATGTAACAGGCTGTAGGTACAGCATCGCCTGTTGGTGATTTATGGGCCCTGTCTCGCACCACGAGCAATTTGCTCAGTGTTGCGCGGAGGATGAATGCTTCACTGTCAGCTCTGCCATAACCACCCCCCTCCTTCCTATTCCCTGCCACAGCACATAAACAATCTTTCAAAGCGTTGACACCCTCTCATATTTGTTGGTTCAGAAACATAAAAGCAAAGATGGATGGGCCGCTCGCCTTAACCAATTTCCTCTGCTACTTAATAACATTTCAGGGAACTGCCTGGCCCCCATGATTGATCCGTCAGAGGCCTGCATTTCAATATCGAATGAAACAAAAGACATTGTGCTTACAAGGTTTGGCAAATTAAGTGTATTGTAAGCTGTCAGGTAATAAAATGCTGAAATGTGCTGTCGCAGAGTCCTGCTTTAAGGTTTGATTTAGTTAAATTAGAATGAAGGCAGTTGGAAGGTACGGACAGCAGCTGAGTGTTTGCTGTCTGCTCTGGGCATTTTTATTCTTCACGGCCTGCAGAAAGCAGAGGTGAGGAATGCATCTACATCATCAACCCAGCAAGCCAGGCAAAGCCTACAAATCTAGGCCAGAGGCCCAAGGACATTTTGCTTTCTGGAGGGTGCCTGCATTCATTCAGTTGGGAAAATGTCCTTGTTTATACCACTCTGACGGGGTGGTGCGTGTAACAATCAATCCCAAACATGATCTGGGAGAGGAATGTGAAACGTTTAAAAGGACCAATATCACAGCACAGGAAAGGCTTGGTCCACTTTAGTGGAGCTGCTTTGTGGTTGAATAAACAGTTGAAGGAATCACAGAACAAAAGACCATTCAGCCCGTCCACCCACCCTAGCTCTCCCCCAGTGGCACTTTCAATGCGCATCCCTATCACCCAACACTTTGGGCAGATAATTCCAGAACACAGTTTAAATTTAATTCACTAAATTCATTTTTCTCACTTCCAATTTGAGAGCTTCCTTGAAGTAAAATTTGAAATATTTTATGCAGAAAGAACGACTTGCATTTCTATAGCATCTTTCAGAATCGCAGGATGTCCCAAAGTACTTCACAGCCAATGAGATGCTTCTGAAGTGCAGTAACTGTTATAAGGTGGGAAACACAGCAGCTCAATTTGTGCATAGCAAGCCCCCAGAAACAGCAATGTGACAACATGTTTTTGTGATGTTGATTGAAGAATAATATTGGCAAGAATAACAGGGAGGATCTCCCTACCTTGTTTCAAATAGGGCTATGGGTTATTTTTCTGCTCAGCAGATAATGCAGATTGGGCCTTGCTTTAACATCTCAGAAAGACAGCACTTCCAATGGCACAGCACTTCGTCAACAGGGAGTGTCTGGATTTTGTGCTCAAGTCTCTGCTGAGGGCCTTGAACCTATAACCTCCGAATCAGAGGTGACAGAGCTCCCACTGAGTCCCAGCTGTAGCTGTGAGAGGGAGTGCTTCCTGCCGCTTAACCACCTCCCTTCTAAACGATGTACGCGTTTCTCAACTTGCCACCCAGAAACAGGCTTGTCACTCCTCCAGCAAGATATTGTATATCGTTTCTGTATCCATAGTAACATAGACAAATGGTTCATGTGTTGTGCACACCATGATAGAAAAATAGCTGAACAAAGTTCAAGAGGGTTAGGAGCAACCCTGAGCTCTGATCCAGGCTAACACTTCTTGTGTAGAGGGAGAAAAACACTTGCATTTCTGTACAGCCTTTCACAACCTGAGGATATTCCCAAGCACTCCACAGCCAATGAAATACTTTTGAAACGTAGTCACTGGTATAATGTATAAGGAAATTTAACAGCACAGTTAGTGCACGGCAAATTCCCACAAACAGCACTGTGATATTGACCACCCAATCTGTTTTTCAGTGCGTTAGTCAGAAGCTTTTTCCCGGGGTGAAGAGTCAATTATTGGGGACATAAGTTTAAGGTGTGAGGGGCAAGGTTTAAAGGAGATGTATGAGGCAGAATTTTTTTGCACAGAGAGTGGTAGGTGCTTGGAACTCGTTGCCGGGGAGGTGGTGGAAGCGGATACGATCGTGACTTTTAAGGGACTTCTGGACAAATACATGAATAGGATGGTAACAGAGGGATATGGTCCACGGAAGGGTTGGGGGTTTTAGTTAAGTCAGGCAGCATGGTCAGTGCAGGCTCGGAGGCCGAAGGGCCTGTTCCTGTATTGTAATTTTCTTTGTTCTTTTATCTTGGTTGAGGAATAAATATTAACCAGAACAACAGGCGAGATGTTACCTGCTCTTCTTTGAAAGTTCCATCCACTTCCGTGGCACCTGTTCTGGTGATGTGAGGAGGGGTTAAGATGACTTACTCCCCTGTCCCCTCACTCCAAGTCTGATTAAAACAGGTTCTGATGTCAATTTTAAGAATGAAGGTGCTGAACACTTTACAGGTTCATGATGTGGAGATGCTGGCATTTGACTGGGGTGGCACAGTAAGAAGTCTCACAACACCAGGTTAAAATCCAACTGGTTTGTTTCCAGTTAAATGTTGAAAAGTGAAAAACATTTGAGAGTTCATTGTTTGTGAGGCTTTTGACGATATCTGTGTTAGAGGCAGAAATTTTTCCAGATTTGCATTTAGATTCCATGGGGGCAATCTTACCATTGTGCCCCACCAACCAATGAGCGGGGCGAGCCAGTACGATCACATGACAGCCCAGAAATCAGGTTCGCACCCAATTTCTCGCCTCTTGCGATCTTACCGGCACTATGTATCCGGCGCAATCAGCCTCGCGCCCATTCCCGACGAAAGGCTGAATAAATGATTGAAATACAATTTTCATGTGATTTAAATGGAGTTAGTGAACTCGGGACGCCGTTGTTCAGGCTCACAGCTGGTCCCCAGCAATGTTGTGATGGCCTCACCGGTAGAACCAGAGGCCACCGAGGCCCTCCTGGGAGGGGGGGTCAAGGGCAAGGATGGGGGGCCCCTTGGGCATTGGCAATCTAGCACTGCCAGCCTGGCATTCTGACACAGGGCGGGGCCTATAGGGGATGGGGCCAGACTGGGGGCAGGGCATTCAGGTAGGAAGGGGGCTCCCTCCGCCACTTGGCAGGAAATCCATAAGGGAGAGAAGGGGAGCAATCGGTCTAGGCAGCAGGTGATATTTACAGGCGGGTGGGAAGCTATGATAGCTGCGGGGGTTGGGGAGGAGGTTGCTGTGTCGAGGTCAGCTGCAGCAGCAGAGGCCTGACAGATCTCTTTCTCTCTCTCTCAAACCCGTCATGTCTCTGTTGATCGCCATTGCAATGTGCAGCCAGAAGTCTGAACATGGGCAATGTTGCCCTCTGCTGCTACAGCAAGCTTGCTGTAGATTTAAGCCCCGCCTCCTTCCTCAACAGGTGAGGAATGGTTGAATCCATTTTTTCCTGCACTAAGTGAATAAGATACTGGATTTGAACTCACCCAAAAAACTGATCAGAAACTCTCCTGTTTTCACACCTGTACTGGACTTGGAATTCTTTTGGTGAGATCGACTCCGAAGAATTGTGTTGAAGCCTGTGTAAAACTGCAATTGATGGAATCAATTTCTTTTTAAAACATATTCTGTCCTTTCCAGAAGTTGGTGATTCTTCATCTGAGGTGATAGAAATTCACTGTGTCTGTGATGGATTTTTAAACTGTAATGAGCTGGGGTCTTTTGGTAGAGGAGAGGTGTAAACCCCTTACTGCTACACTGGCAGCTTTCCCAGGCTCCTGATTTAGCAGCTTGCGTCTTGCATTAGAGATTTCAAAAAATATTACTTGAGTCACATGAAATGTCTCTGCCCACTATGATTTTAGAAACGCACGAATTCTGGGCACGAACTTCCTGGCCCACTGCGTTGGTCAAGGGGCTGGCAATTTGGGGTTGGGGGGAGGAGCGGTGGAGTGATTGTCAACTGGGAAATTGGCGCATGTGCATGAGCTTCCTCTGCAGTCCGATGCCAGCCTCTTGGGCAGGATTAGTCACCCCTCCCTGCCACTGGCCCCCAAACCAGCGTAAATCCTCTGACAGACTCTGTAGTGCACAGAATGCCATAAATTCATTCCAGTAAACTGGGAAAATCGCACCTTCTGACTAGATCTTTTTGAAGTAGTTCTTGACATCATCAGTTCCTTCCAAAGAAGAATGCTACGGTACATCTGAATTATAATTCACACTTTAACTTTCTAGAAGTTTCCAGCTTGCAATATTAGATATCAGGTGACTTGCAGCAGCCATTTTAGGTCGGTATCTTTAAATTTTTTTTTAAGCAGCTCAGAGATCTCTCAGTGAACTGGGAGGCCTCTCCTATCACCGCACCCCATGGACATCAGACATCCTCCTTGCCATCACTGGTGGAATGTTTTCCCATCACACCAACACAAGTCGTCAACTTCAGGTCATCAGGACCCTCATGATGAGTTTCCTGGCAGACTTCTTATGGCCCTGCCCCCCCACCCCCCCCCCCACCACCGTCTGCCTCCTCTTTGCACAACCCTCCCGAATCCTCCGCTAGCATAGCCCCCCACCCGCATAGCTCCCCGACTTGCACAGCCCTCCACCTTGCACAGCACCTCTTGCAGAACACCCCATTACAGATTACTCCACTTGCACAACCCCATGCATAAAGCCCCGTCATTGTGCATACTGCTCCCTCCCCCCCCGCCCCCCGGTCATTGATTCATCCTGCTAAGACCCTACCCCACTTAGGCCACATTCCCTGGCACACACATGGTTCCCAACCAGGCACTGCCAGGGTGCCAGGTGGGCAGTGCCAGGGAGCCAGGTGGGCACTGTCATCTGGCACTGTCCAATGGGCACTGCTCAGCTATGCTCTGACCACCCGGAGAGTTCAATGGCCTCTGATCCCCCCGGCATGGCCATCATGCCTGGTGTCCGCTGCTGGAGACCAGTAGTGATTCTCGCTGGCGTGAGCAGCCATGAGGAAGTTTCACTGAAACGAAGACATGAATATGCAAATAAGCTTCACACCTTTTCTGGATGCGAAGATGATACCACCGGCAAAACCCAGCTGGGAACATTGCGTGCAGTCCCAAACTGTGTGCAAACCTGATTTTTGGCCTTGCACGCAATATTAGCAGCTTGCCGTGCTGATCGACCTGCCCAGTGAGCCAGTAAAATTGTGCATCTCATCTGAAAGACGGCACCTTCAATAATGCAGCACTCCCTCCGCACTAAATTTTATTTTGTTTCTTATTGTCACATTTAGACTTCTATTAACACTGCAGTGAAGTTACTGTGAAAATCCCCTAGGGGGAACAGCCAGAGATCATATTGGTACACATTGGTACTAATGACGTAGGAAGAATGATGAGGTCCTGCAGCAGCAGTTTAGGGAGTTAGGTAGAAAGTTAAAAAGCAGGACCTGTTGGGTTGTAATCTCAGGATTATTCCCTGTGCCACGTGCTTGTGAGGCCAGGAATAGGAAGATACTGCACCTCAACACATGGCCAAACAGTGGTATAGGAGGGAGGAGGGTTTCAGGCCATTGTGATCTCTTCTGGGGTAGGTGGGACCTGTGCAAGAAGGATAGGTTGCATCTAAACTGCAGGGGCATAAATATTTTAGCCAGGAGGTTTGCTAGTGTCACATGGGAGGATTTAAACTAGTTTGGTGGGGAATGGGGTGGTGGGGGGGAACATAAAAAAGATGAATGAGCTGAAGGGGAACCAGAGATTAGGGCCAGTAAGACTTTGGTGGACTGAACTGCAATTATTTCAATGTGAGAAGTGTAACAGGTAAGGCAGATGAACTTAAAAACTTAGATCAGTATTAGGAACTATGATGTTGTTGCCATTAGAGACTTGGTTTAGGGAAGGACAGGATTGGCAGCTTAACATTCGAGGATACAGATGTTTCAGACAGGATAGAGGTGGATGTAAAAAGGGTGGGGGAGTTAAGAAGAATATCACAGCTGTACTGCGGGAGGACATCTTGGAGGGTTCATACAGTAAGGCAATATGGGTAGAGCTCAGGAATAGGAAGGGTGTAGTCACAATGTTGGAGGTTTACTGGAGGCCACCCAACAGTCAGCGGGAGATAGAGGAACAGATATGGAGGCAGATTTTGGCAAGATGTAAAAGTAACAGGGTTGATGTGGTGGGAGATTTTAACTTCCCCAAATTGACTGGGACTCACTTAATTGTAGGGGCGTAGATGGGGCAGAGTTTGTAAGGAGCATCCAGGAGAGCTTCTTGAAACAGCATGTAGATAGTCCAACTAGGGAAGGCACCTTACTGGACCTGGTATTGGGGAATGAGCCTGGCCAGGTGGTCGATGTTTCAGTAGGTGAGCAGTAAGGGAACAGTGACCACAATTCAGTCAGCTTTAAGGTATTGATGGATAAAGATAAGTATAGTCCTCAAATGAAGGTGCTAAATTGGGGGAAGGCTAATTACAACAATGTTAGGTAAGAACTGAAGCATGTAGATTGGCGGCAGATGTTTGAGGGCAAATCAACCTCTGGGAGGCTTTCAAGTGTAAGTTGATAGGGATTCAGGAACGGCACATTTCTGTAAGGTTGAAGGATAAGGATGGCAAGTTTTGGAACCTTGGATAACAAGAGATATTGTGAGCCTAGTCAAAGAGGAAAAAGAAGCATTTGTCAAAGCTAGGAGGCTGGGAACAAACGAAGCAAGTGTGCAATCCAAGGAAAACAGAAAGAAACTTAAACAAGGATTAAGGAGAGCTAAAAGCAGTCACAAAAAAGTATTGGCCAGCAGGTTTAGAGAAAATCCTGAGGCTTTTTATGCATAGAAAGAGCAATCGGGTAGCCAGAGAGAGGGTTGGTCTACTCAAGGACAAGGGAGGGAATCTATGCGTGGAGCGAGAGGAAATGGGCGAAGTATTAAATGTGTCCTTTGCGTCAGTATTCACCAAAGAGAAGGACTTGGTGGATGACGAGTCTGGAACAGGTGTGTAGATAGTTTGATTATGTTGAGATCAAAAAGGAGGAGGTATTGGGGTTCTTGAGAAATATTAAGGTTGAGAAGTCCCCAGGGCCTGATGGGATACACCCTAGAATACTGAGAGAGGCAAAGGATGAAATTGCTGGGGTCTTGAGATAAATTTTTATAACCTCACTGGCTTTAGGGGAGATCCCAGAAGACTGGAGAATAGCCTATGTTGTTCCTTTGTTTAAGAAGGTTGGCAAGAATAATCCAGGTAGTTACAGGCCGGTGAGCTATACATCAGTGGTAGGGAAATAATTGGAGAGGACTCTTTGAGACAGGATTTATTCCCACTTGGAAATAAGTGGACGGATTACTGAGAGGCAACAGGATTTTGTGAAGGGGAGGTCATGTCTCACTAACCTGATCAAGTTTTTCGAGGAAGTGATGAAGATGGTTGATGAGGGTAGGGCAGTGGATGTTGTCCACATGGATTTCAGTAAGGCCTTTGACAAGGTTCCTCAGGGCAGATTGGTGCAGAAGGTGAAGTTGCATGGGATCAGAGGTGAACTGGCAAGGTGGACACAGAACTGGCGCGGTCATATAGGGCAGAGGGTGGCAGCGAAAGGGTGCATTTCTGAATGGAGAACTGTGACAAGTGGCGTTCCTCAGGGATCAGTGCTAGGACCTTTGCTATTTGTAACATATATAAATGATTTGGAGGAAAATGTAACTGGTTTGATTAGTAAGTTTGCAGGTGACACAAAGGTTAGTGGAGTTGTGGATGGTAATGAGGACCATCAGAGGATACAGCAGAATATATTTCAGTTAGAATCTTGGGCGGAGAGATGGCAGATGGAGTTTAATCCGGACAAATGTGAGGTGATGCATTTTGGAAGGACTAATACAGATAGGAAATATAGAGTAAATGGCAGAACCCTTAAGAGTATTGACAGGCAGAGGGATCTGAGTGTACAGGTACACAGGTCACTGAAAGTGGCAATGCAAGTGGAGAAGGTAGTCAAGAAGGTCTATGGTATGCTTGCCTTCATTGGCCAGGACATTGAGTTTAAAAATTGGCAAGTCATGTTGCAGCTTTATAGAACCTTAGCTAGGCTTCATTTGGAATATAGTGTTCAATTCTGATTGCCATACTACCAGAAGAATGTGGAGGCTTTGGAGAGGCTACAGAAAAGATTTACTAAGATGTTGCCTGGTATGGAGGGCATTAGCTATGAGGACAGGTTAGAGAAACTTGGTTTGTTCTCACTGGGGCGACAGAGGTATGAGAGGCATGGACAGAGTGGATAGCCAGAAGCTTTTTCCAAGGCTGGAAGAATCAATTACTAGGGGGCATTAGTTTAAGGTGTGAGGGGCAAGGTTTCAAGGCAATGTATGAGGCAGATTTTTTACACAGAGAGTGGTGGGTGCCTGGAAATCACTGCCGGTGGATGTAGTGGAAGTGGATACAATAGTAACTTTTAAGAGGTGTGTTGACAAATACATGAATAGGATGGGAACAGAGGGATATGGTCCCCGGAAGAGTAGGGAGTTTTAGTTGAGTCGGGCAACATTGTCAGTGCAGGCTTGGAGGGCCGAAGAGCCTGTTCCTTTGCTGTAATTTTCTTCGTTTTTTTATCGCATTCCAGAGCCTGTTCGGGTACACTGAGGGAAAATTTAGCATGGCCAACGCGCCTAACCAGCACGTCTTTTGGACTGTGGGAGGAAAGCGGAACACCCGGGGGAAACCCATGCAGACACCGAGGGAACATGCAATCTCCACACAGGCAGACAGTAACGCACCCAAACCGGGAAATGAGGGGGTTGGCCTATGAAGAGAGACTAAATAGACTTGGTCTGTACTCATTGGAGTTTAGAAGGATGAGGGGGGATGTTATAGAGACGTATAAGATAATGAAGGGGATGGATAGGGTAGAGGTAGAGAGATTCTTCCTGCTTAGAAAGGATAGCAGGACTAGAGGGCACAGCCTCAAGATAAGGGGGGTGCAGTTTAGATCAGAGTTGAGGAGGAACTTCTTCACTCAAAGGCTGGTGAATCTCTGGAATTCTCTGCCCATTGAAGTGGTGGAGGCTACCTCGCTAAATATATTTAAGTCACGGGTAGATAGGTTTCTGATAGACAGGGGAATTAAGGGTTATGGGGACAAAGTGGGAAAGTGGAACTGATCCACTTCAGATCAGCCATGATCTTTTTGAATGGCGGGGCAGGCTCAAAGGGCTCGATGGCCTACTCCTGCTCTATTTCTTACGAAATGAACCTGGGTCTGTGGCACTGTGAGGCAGCAGAATGAAGCACTGTGCCACCCTGAGAGTGTCAGGCTAGATTACGTCACAAATCCCTATAGTTTAGGGCTTGAACTCACTTTTGACTCAGAGGTGAGAGTGGTACTCGCTGAGGCATGGTTAACACCTGCTCCCATTCCCAATTTCTCTCCAGCTAGTCACTGGGACAGGAAGGCAACTGCTGCTTGGAAACTTTCCAGTAAGTAAATGCAAGCTCTTCAAAAATGAAAAAAAAGCTTAAAATTGAGTGAAATTGGGAAAAAGATAAATTAGATTTTGGTTCAGATTGAGGCAGTGCTGAAAGAAGATCATGATTAATTGTAAAGTGAGACAGCATTTCAAGTGCTAAACCATCTTTTGTCATTGCAATATTACTATTCTTTAACTTCTGATTTCAATGCATAACTAGTGTTAGCTGAATTTAATCTCTTTCAATTGTTTTACGTTTACATTTTAATACTTCCAGTTCCCAAAGCGGACAAATTTCTGAGGCAATAATAACATCACAGATAATATCTTCACAAGCAAAGCTCAAAATTTGAATTTAATTGCTAGTCTAAGCACGCAGTTTCCTGTTCTTCATCAGGTAAACTTGCATTGAATTTACAGAAACAGGCCAATCAGTCCACTGCTCTCCCCTTCAATTTCATTTAGAATCATAGAATCATCGGCCCCCACAATGTTTTCTGTCTCATGAGTCTGTTTCACTTCAAACACTCCATGTCGCAGCAAGTTCCACATTCTTCTCAAGGCAAACCACTGCACATGCTGCAAATCTGAATTAAAAACAGAAAACGCTGGCAAGTCACGCACCATTAGAATGAAAAGACACTGAGCTGAAACATTGGGCAGGATTTTCTGGCTGTTCCCACAGGTGAGATTTTCTGGTACTGTTGGTGGCCGCCCCCATCCCCATGCCTGCCCCCTGCCCCAGGTTTCTAGAGGCAGAGAGTGTGAACAACGGGATCCTCTATTGACAGCAGTGGGACCGCAAGGTCCCGTTAGCAGCCAATGACAGGCTGCCTCCACCGCTGCAAAACATATCATGGAGGGTACAGAAAATGCAGCCCGTTAACTCTGTTTCTCTCCCCACAGATGTCACCTGATGTGCTGAGTATTTCTGTTCTTAATCCAGTTTTAAACCACTCTTTGGGCAAAGAAGGTTCTCCCAAAATCTCAATTGTATACACTGGTGACTATCTTATAATCGTAGCCCAAAGTTCTGCTCTCTCCCCAAGTAGTATTCTCTGTGGCTATTCAATCAAACTCCATGACAACATTGAAAATGCTACCAAGTCATCTGTCAGCCTTCCCTTTCTCTCGAAAAAAAAGCCCCATTCTGTTCAGTATTTCCTGAACTCAGTTGGATTGGTTGTTGTTAGAGGGTATCATAGAACCCTACAGTACAGAAAGAGGTCCTTTGGCCCATCGAGTCTGCACCGACCATGATCCCACCCAGGTCCTACCCCCATATCCCTGCATATTTTACCCACTAATCCCTCTAACTTAAGCATCCTAGTAAAGTAAAGGGCAATTTTAACAAGGCCAATCAACCTAACCCACACATCTTTGGACTGTGGGAGGAAATCAGAGCACCTGGAGGAAACCCACGCAGACACAAGGAGAATGTGTAAACTCCACACAGACAGTGACTGAGCCAGGAATCGAACCCAGGTCCCTGGAGCTGTGAAGCAGCAGTGCTACCATGCCGCCCATTCTGAACTAACTGGCATGGCTGCTTTCATTACTAAGACACAACACAACACAGTGAAAATCATGTCTCATTGAGTTCATGGTCCATTAGTGGCCAAGAGTTGGACAATAATTACTGCTGATGATCCTGGAAATTACACTGTGTCACCAGGTGATTGAGACCTAGTGAGTTTAAACTGATACATGTATTGACCATCCATCTGCTGGATAACAGAAAACCTTTTCATTGCTCATCTATACTCTTTATGTTGCCAATTTTTACTTCAAGCTATTTCTCTATCTCTATCCGCTCCAGTTCTTTCTCTTGTGATTTCACACTGTTATTTGCTCACTGCCTTCTCTATTTTCTATCGCTATCTGTCGATCTGTTGTTTATCTCTATCTATTCTTCATCTTTTTCTTTATTTTAATCTTTCTGTTTACTTCTGTCTGGACTTTTGTCTATCTCTGTTTATCACACCCTATCTCTCTAACTCTTGCTTGATAAACCTGTTTATCCCTTTCTTGGATCTGTTGTGCATTTTGATATTTTCTGTTTCCTTCAGACTCCTGGAATTTGCACTTTAAAAAGAATTGCCACCCAGAGTGTAAATGAAGGTGATTCTTCACAGTACAAGCAAACTGGATTGGGAAAATGCCAATCTTTTACACTGAGAGAAAGTCTGATGAGTCGAATCACGCCGGAGTCACTTTCAGTCCATGCAAAATAAACACAACCAGAATGCAGAAATTTCATTGCACTATTTACAATTGGTTGGATTGCAATCCCATAAAGCTAAACCATTCAGTTTGAAGTGATGTTTCTAATTGGTGCCAGCGAAACTTTGACAATAAATGACTAATCTTAAGTTCCAGCAGATAAATAAAGAGGCTGCAAAGAACCTTCCCTCCATCATCAGGTCAGAAATGTTCGCTATTGATTGTACAATGTCCAGTCTCACAGATACTGAAGCAGTCCATATCCAAATGCAGCAAGACCTGGACAATATCCAGGCATAGGCTGATAAGTGGCAAGTAACATTCACCCCAGTCAAGGACCAGGCAATGACCATCTCCAACAAGAGAATATTAAATCAACTCTCCTTGACATTCCATGGCATTACCATCACTGAGTACCTCACTATAAACATCCTGGGGCTTTACCCTTGACCAGGAACTGAACTGGACTAGCTACCTAATACTGTGGCTACAAGAGAAGGTGAGAGGCTTGGAATCCTGCAAACAGTCTCCTGATTCCCTAAGATCATCTACACAATGCAAGTCAGCAGTGTGTCAGAATACTCTCCACTTGCCTGGATGAGAGCAACTCCAAAAACACTTGACACCATCTGGAACAAAGCAGCCCATTTGACTGGCATCCCATCCATCTCTGTACTGTTAGGTGGATGTGCTTTTTTAAAGAATATAACTTACTTTAATCCCTCTTTTTCTGGTTGGATTTTAATAGACTGTAATCCCATTAAAAGACTTAATTAATTCAAGTTTTTTACACAGAGGGTGGTGAGTGCCTGAAAATTGCTGCTGGGGGTGGGGGTAGGTGGGGTAGTGGAAGCAGATACAATTGTGACTTTTAAGGGGCGTCCGGACAACTACATGAATAGGATGGGAAAAAGGGGTATGGTCTCTGGAAGGATGGGAAGTTTTAGTTCAGTCAGGCAGCATGGTCAGTGCAGGCTTGGCGGGCTGAAGGGTCTGTTCTGTGCTGTAATTTTCTTTGTTCTTTGGAAGGACTGCCAGACAGCTACAATATACATTCTATCCTAGTAGGATGAAGAGGAACAGACTTTCAATTCCAATGCGGAGCACAGAGTGCCGGAGATTTGTTCAGGTAAGTATGCCCCCAAAAAAAGGGCAAGATTTTCTACCATTTTCCTGACCAAT
The DNA here is from genome assembly GCF_965287045.1 of Carcharhinus amblyrhynchos. Classification (NCBI taxonomy): domain Eukaryota; kingdom Metazoa; phylum Chordata; class Chondrichthyes; order Carcharhiniformes; family Carcharhinidae; genus Carcharhinus; species Carcharhinus amblyrhynchos. Next base: position 13,247,502 of record NC_137357.1, on the reverse strand, counting down.
GGGAAGGATCCTGGCCAACTTATTCTTAGTTTTGGATTCAGAAAACCTGTCTGGTTAATTCTTTCTATTCTAAAATCGTACATAGGGAGGCTCTTGCAGTCTTGGCAAAGCACACTGTGGTGTCTGGCCTCTTTAAGTGGTGATCTTCTAAGAGTCACATGACAAGGTTGACCATTCAGGAACTGAACATCAGTCCTGTCATTTTTTTATTAATTCGTGGGACATGTGCATCACTGGCTGGCCAGCATTTGTTGCCCATCCCCAGCTGCCCTTGGAGGGCAGTTGAGAGTCAACGACTTTATGTTACTCTGGAGTCACATGTAGACCCGAGGTAAAAATGGCAGATTTCCTTCCCTAAAGGACATTAGAGAACTAGATGGGTTTTTCTGACAATCAACAATGGTTTCACGGTCATCAGTAGATTCTTAATTCCAGATTTATTTTCACTGAATTCAAATTCCATCATCTGCCATGATGGGATTCGAACCCGGGTCCCCAGAACATTAGCTGAGTTTCTGGATTAATCGTCTAGCAATAATACCACTGGGCCATCATGTGACACCTGGAAGGATAAGGACAACAGATATATGGTTGCAGGCAAGCTGCAAGTTCCACGGCATGCCATCTTGACTTGGAACTATCTCTCTCTGCTTCTTCATTATTGCTGGGTCAAAATCCTGGAACTGCCTCCCTAACAGTACTGTGATTTTATTTTCACTGCATAGCCTGCAGTGGTTCAAGAAGACAGCTTACAACAACTTTCTCAACCACAATTAGGATTGGACAACAAACGCTGCCTAGCCATTGATGTCCATGAACAAATGAATTAAACAATTAAACCTTGGGAATGTGATGAGGTAGAATACTCTTTCTGAGAGTCAGTGTAAACTCAATAGACCGATTGGCCCCCTTCTGTACTGTAACAATTCTATGATTCTGCCTTCCATTTATACAGCAGTCATGGAATATTGCAAAGCACTTGAAAGCAATGATCTGTAATTGGTTTTGCAATGTAGATGAATACAGAAGCCAATGTGATAATGACTAAGTCTTTATTGATGATAAACATTGAGCAGCAAGGGTCTTGGTTGAAAATCTCTTCTGGAAGAAACCACAGTGCAGCATTCCTTCAGTACTGCACTGAGAGTGTTAGCCTGGAAAATGGGCTCAGTTTTTCAAAGTGCAATTAAAAACCCATGGCCCTCTGATTTGGAGGCAGGAATACCATCCACTGAGCCGACATTGACACTTTAGCGAATGAGTACAACAGAGTGTACAACTAGGCTCACTCTGCTCTGAAGAAGAGTCGTACGGACTTGAAATGTTAACTCTGTTTCTCTCTCCACGGTTGCTGCCAGACCTGCTGAGTTTTTCCAGCATATTTTGTTTTTATTTCACACTGCAATCCATCCTCCATGTTTTAATTCAGTTATCTCACGACCCCATATCCACTCCACCAAGACCACCTTCTCCAGCACTATACCAATGCTCAAATCTGCCCCTGCCTCAGCTCTGTACCTTCTGAAATTCTGATCCACGACATTTTTACCTCGAGACTTGATTACACTACTAACTGTCCTGGCTGACCTTCCACTGGCAAGAAATTCAACTCACACAAAATGTTGCTGTCTTTATCCAAACTTGCACTGAACAGTTCATCCAAGCACCCTTTGTGCTTGTGTCCTACAATGACTCCCAGGTGAGCAACAACTCAATTTTTAAATTCTCATCTTCATGTTCAATTCCTTCCTTGGCATCATTCCTCTCTATCTCTGTAATCTCTGACAACCATTCAAGATGTCCCTGCTTCTTTCTCCAATTCTGACTCAGAGCACCTTGAATTTTAATTGCTCCACCATTCATGGCTGTACTTTTAGTTGCTGAAGTTTTCAGCTCTGAAATTCTCTCCCAAAACCTCTCCTCCTCTTCTTCTGCCTCTCCTCATTTTTTCACCCTTTCCTTAAAACGTCCCTCCTGGACCAACCTTTTGTTCTTCTTTCTTACCATCTCCTCTGTGACTGGGACTCAAATGTTCATCCTTGAGGCAGGGCAATGGGAATCAGAAGAATTCCCAGCTCAGCTCTGGGAACAGCACAACCAGTTCTGCTCTTCTATCCATGCCCTTAAGGTCCCTGAGTGCCAAGCTATGGCACTTCCATGCCCACCGACCGCTATACACTGTCGAGAAACAATGATTCCTGGAGCAACAGTGGGATGTGTGAAAAAAAAAGCTTTTAATAAAAATAATTAATTCTTAACTTTCGCTTCACTGCAATCATCCTGACCTTTTCAAATATCAATGATGAAACTCACAAACCTTTGAAACTACGTGATGTTGCAGAAATAAACATTGTGAAATTGACAGCAGATATCAGAGAGCTGTCAATCAAGCAATATTCTCTCTGGATCTCAGATGGTTCAATAAGCTTAATGGAGGTCAAGCACATGATGGGTTATTGAGTGAGAATCCAGAAACCATTCAAGTATGAGAACAGCTTGGGCATGGAAATATCATAGTTTGGCATTACAGGCACAAGCTGCCATAGGGAGGATGGCTGTGTGGAGGGGCATGAGTTGAATGACCGCCCTACAGTCTGTATTAGCTGCAGGCCTTTTGAATTTCCCTTGTTAAATGTTCCATCCTGCAGACTGGAGCTCATAACTCCTCAAAATGGCCAAAAACCACGACTCTTTAAAAACCAAGCCTGACTCCATGAAAACTGCAGGAGTAGGACATGTCTATCCCTGCCATAGAGCTGGCCAGATCGGCTTTTGACATGATCCAGCCACACCCTTTTAAGGCTCTCTGGAAAATATGACAGCCTGGGAATGGGGTCGAGAATCCTGCAATAGGGGCCTGCCACCATTTGAAAAGGGCTCATGAGTTGACTTGATTTGATCTAATTTATTATTGTCACATGTATTAGCATACAGTGAAATGTATTGCTTCTTGCTTGCTATACAGACAAAGCATATTGTTCATAGAGAGAGTACAGGATGTAGTGTTACAGTTATAGCTAGGGTGGAGAGAAAGATCAACTTAATGCAAGATAAATCCATTCAAAAGTCTGACAGCAGTAGGGAAGAAACTGTTCTTGAGTCAGTTGGTACATGACCTCAGACTTTTTTATCTTTTTCCCGATGGAAAAAGGTGGAAGAAAGAATGTCTGGGGTACGTGGGGTCCTTAATTATGCTGGCTGCTTTGCCGAGGTAGTGGGAAATGCAGACAGAGCCAATGGATGGGAAGTTGGTTTGAGTGATGGATTGGGCTACATTCACAACCTTTTGTTGTTCCTTGTGGTCTTGGGCAGAGCAGGAGTCATACCAAGCTGTGGTACAACCAGAGTTATCCAGAGTTGATGGAAATCCAAGTGTAGGTGTCAAAGTTTCTTTATTCACACCCCTGTGAAATATCTTAGCATGTTTTACAACATTAAGCTATTATAAAAATGCAAGTTAACATTATGCTGTGTCACTTAATCAGCCTTGAGTGTGTGCACCTCTTTGTGAAGATCAGTTTTGATCCCCACTCCAGGCAATCCCTGCTCTTGAAGACTGGATCAAAAACAGAAAATGCTGGAAAATCTCAGCAGGTCTGACAGCATCTGTGGGGCAAGAATAGAGCCAACATTTTGAGTCTAGGTGACCTTTTATTAGAGTTCTGAGATTTTCCAGTATTTTCTGTTTTTGTTTCAGATTCCAGCATCTGAAGTTTTTGTTTTTATCTTATGTGGAGACTGGAGCTCCAGTTTGGTGGATATCCAGTGGGATACACATGTCGAATGGGTGCAGGCAGCTCCTCACCCTCACTGTATGGGTTCTCGAAGCTCAGAAAACCTTCCTGCCATATTAGACTTACCCTATTATCAGATGGAGGAAATGAGATTTTGCCTATGCATGGAAAATTGACGTTTTGGCCTGGCAGCTTCTTAATCAGCTGTGAATTCTTCAACTCAATAATCTCTAAGGAAGGAGTGTGGAGATACCAAACACTACTTCATCTGTTCTCTTTTGTAATTTATGAAATCTTCCAAAAACAATGTATCTCGATAAATTGAGAAAGGATATGAAGGGAATTAGCACCTTTCGCTATGGTTTGTTGCCACCTTATTTACCAGAAGATCTAGCTTTAATTTACAACTTAATTTCCTCATTGAATTTGAAATGGGCTAAGAGAAAGTTATGCCATCTGTTACTTTGCCAAAAAGGTTTATAGTAGCAATAACCGAAGAGCTAGTACTTCACACTACCTGAGCAAACATAGCATTAACTGCAACAAATTCAACAATGTTTGTGTCAGCTAAGATTGTTATCCTGTGCTATATTTTTTTTTGTTTCTATTCCAATTCAATCCAATCAAGTCCAATTCAGAGTCTCAACAAGTTGAGACATTCCCGATCCAAGTTGACACGACAGGGCTCTCACCTCCTGTTTTGGGCTTGATCTACATGATCCAAGCTGATTGGAGTAGGCATAGCTCTTCTTCCAAGGCTTGGTCTCATTTGCATCTCAGCCAAAAGGCCCAGATGCCGCTTTTAAAAATTGCTTCAAATGAAGCTGAAATGTAACCTAATGACTTCAATCAAGCACAGCATGTCAATACTGCACTTGATCTTAGCCAAAAGGCCGAGATATTAAACAAGTAAAGTTTCTGAGTTCTGTTACCCACCAAACAATGTGGTTAGATCAATTTGTAAATTACCCGTGAATATTACATAGAACATTATAGCGCAGTACAGGCCCTTCGGCCTTCAATGTTGCGCTGACCTGTGAAACCAATATAAAGCCCATTTAATCTACACTATTCCAATATCATCCATATATTTATCCAATGACCATTTAAATGCCCTTAATGTTGGCAAGTCCACTACTGTTGCAGGCAGGCATTCCACGCCCTTACTACTCTCTGAGTAAAGAGGCTACCTCTGACATGTTACGAAAGAGTCGAGTTAAATGTGGCATTCTAAAACGAAATCCTCCTTGGTTTTGACTCGCTAATGGTTACCTTCATCAACTGTCAACATCTTGGGTTTGCCATTGACCAGAAACTGCATCAGCCATATAAATATTATGCATCCAAGAACAGGTCAGAGGCTGGGAATCCAGTGGCAAGTAACTCACCTCCTAATCCCCAAAGCCTGTCCACCAGTGATGGAGTATTCTCCACTTGGCTGGATGAGGGCAGCTCCAACAACACTCAGGAAGCTTGAGGGCATCATGACAAAGCAGCCCTGCTTGACTGACACGCCATCCACCACTCCCTCCACCGCTGCTACACAGTGGCAGCAGTGTATACCATCTACAAATGCACTGCAGCACCAAGCCTGCTTTGACAATATCTTCCAAGCTTACAACCACTACTACCTAGAAGGACAAGGGCAGCAACAAATGGAGACACTACTGACTCCAAGCTCCACTCCAAGTCACACACAGACCTGGTTTTGACATCTTTCCACCATTCTTTTGCCGTTGTTTGGTCAAAATCTAGAAACTCCCTCCTTAACAGCTCTGTGGATATGCCTACTGCTTGGTGGAATAAAGAGTAATTGCAGCTGTTTAAGAAGTGGCTCACCAGCACCTGTTTTGGGAGAATTCAGGATGGACCATGAATGTTGGATATCCATTGACAAGGACATCCCGAGAATGAAAGAGCTGTAGCTGGAGTGAATGCAGAGTTAATGCAAAGAGGAAAGAAAAAGGCCCTACTAGAAATCTTGTACACTCTGGCTTTGTTTTGATGAAGGGCAGCGGCAAGATAGAATAAGGCCTCAGTCAGCGATTGGAAGTTGTCTGTCAATAGTCAACTAGCACTCAATTAATCAAACAGTGTCTATATTAGCATTACAGACTGCTGATAGGTAGCATCAGGACTGCCTGTCCTACTGCTGTATCAGTCCCAACAAAGAAATAAATAGCCCATAGAGTATAATTATATAATAGCCTCGTAGTTATTATTGCAGGATTAATAATCCTGAAGCTCTGCAGCTAATAATTCTGGTTGGAATGAGTTTCAATCCCACTACAGCAGTTTGAGAATTTCAATTCAGTCTTAACAAATGTGAGAAATAAAACTGCCCTACATGTGATCGCAGTTCTACACACAGTGGTTGATCAAGCAAAGCCACAGTTACCAACTAGAGGAGAAAGAAAGATAGCTGAATGCTTTCACATTTCATGAGGTTGGTAAACCTCACATGGACTTCCATATACTCCCCCACCACACCCAAGCCCACCTGAGCTGGACAATCCCGAGACATCTTTGACAGCGAGTTATCTAGGATACAAAGTAGAGAAGAGCAAACACAAAGGGTTTTGACGGAGTAAATAGGGAGAAACTGTTTCCACTAGCAAAATGGTCAATAAGCAGCAGACAGACACAATTAATTGGCAAAAGGACCAGAGTGCAGATGAGGAGAATCATTATTAAACTAGAAAGTGTGCAGAAGAGATTTACTAGGATGCTACCGGTACTTGATGGTTTGTGTTAAAAGGAGAGGCTGGATAGACTGGGACTTTTTTCTCTGGAGCATTGAAGGCTGAGGGGTGACCTTATAGAGGTCTATAAAATAATGAGGGGCACAGATCAGCTAGATAATCAATATCTTTTCCCAAACGTAGGGGAGTCTAAAACTGGAGGGTTTAAGGCGAGAGGGGAGAGCTACAAAAGTGTCCAGAGCGGCAATTTTTTCACACAGAAGGTGCTGAGTGTCTGGAGCGAGCTGCCAGAGACAGTAGTAGAGACGGGTACAATTTTGTCTTTTAAAAAGTGTTTAGACAGTTAGATGGGAAGATGGATAGAGAGGGATATGGGCCAAACGCAGATAACTGGGATTAGCTTAGGGGTTTTAAATAAAAAGGGTGGCATGGATAGGGTGGGCCTGTTTCCATGTCGTAAACCTCTATGACTCGATGACTCTAATCATTTTTACAGAGCAAGTTATTGTGATCTATGTTGCATGTTCAGTTGGTCTCACAAAGAGTATGGCTGAACGTTAACTGTTTATTGGTAATACATAGCTATGTACATATATACAGGGTAACTATGTACGTATATACAGAGTACAGCCCAGGCTATGAGCTAACTCTGTGCTTGCTGCTAAACAGGTCTGTGTCCCATTCACAACTGACGATTGTCTGAGGCCATGTGACTCTTTACACAACACGATGGGTGGCACTGTTTCCCACTTCCACATTAAACCTTGCTATATCAGATACCCTTATATTATCATTTGGAATGTGCTGCCTGATAGGACAAGCAAATTCACTGGCATCTTTCAAAGAGGAACATTTCCAGGGAAACAATTGCAGGGCTGGAGGGAAATAGTAGAGGGAGTGAGACTAATTGGATAGCTGTGCCAAAGAGAGAGATATGTACATAGGAGCAGGAGGCTAATTTAGCCTGATGAACCTTCTAATCAGATCATGAGTGATCTGTATTGCACCCCATTTTCCTACTGTTATTCCATATCCCTAGATATCTTGAACTAACAACAAATAGTTAATCTCAGTCTCAAAAGCTTTAATTCGTCCCAGCATCCACAGCAATTTCTGAACAAGTTTCTGATTTCCCTTCTGAATGGCCAAGCTCTAATTTTCAGCTCTGCCCCTTTGTTCTGGACTTCCTGACCAGAGAAAATGGGCAGCATGGTGGCACAGTAGTTAACACTGCTGCCTTACAGCAGCAGAGACCTGAGTTCGATTCCAGCCTTGGGTCACTGTGTGGAGTTTGCACGTTCTCCCCATGTCTGCATGGGGGACTAATATGTGGGATAGGGCCTGGGTGGGATTGTTGTTGGTGTAGGCTCGATTGACCAAATGGCCTAATTCTGCACGATAGGGATTTAATGATTCTTTGAAAATAGTTTCTCCCTATTGACCTTATCAAATCCCTTTATAATGTTGAACATCATAATTAAATTCATCTTCTAAATACAAGGCTAGTTATGCTGAATTACCCGATATTTAACCATTTTATAGAATCTGAACAGTGCAGAAAGAAGTTATGCAGCCCATTGAGTCTGCACCGACTCTCCAAAAGAGCATCCCACCTCGGCCCTCGCTTCTGCCCCATCTCCATAACCCCACGCATTTACCAACGGTGGAATCTTTGAAAACATTATTCTCAGGATGTGGCTGCTAAGGCCAGTATTTACTGTCATTCCTAATTGCCCTTGAGAAGATAGTGGTGAACTGCTGTCCTAAACAGTAAAGGTACTGCCAGGATTATGAAGGAATTGATGCTATATTTCAAAATAGGGAAGCTGTATAACTTGGAAGGGAACTGGAGGTGGTAGTGTTCCCATGTGTCTGCGCCCTCGTCCTTCTCGATTCTGCAGCTTGTGGTGGTGGGAAGCAGTGTTGAATCTGAGCTGCACTTCCTCTGAGGCCCATACACTCCCTCTGAGGTGCATAGTTTACACCTGAGTGCAGTCACATCAGATGGGGCCTGACAAAGGCTCTGTATGAGCGAAGCATCGCATCCTCAGAGAGTTTCCAGGATTAGCACAGGAAGCCATGCAGCAGACTTGCTGAATCCACGATTAGAAATGTTGCAACTCTAAAGCACGTTCAGCCTCAGCAGAGATTGTCACCAGTAAGGATCGACCCTGAAGTGATTTGTGTGGCTAATTATTCTATAGTCAGATTAGAATAGACAGCGGCAGTGCATGTTTCAGTACTTTAATGCCCTTCACCTCTCTACCTGCATAATTTCTGTCAAATCAGCAAATCTTCAGTGTCATGAGACTAACATTAGTGCTATTAAAGCAAATTACTCTTCTCTCTTACATCCAGGCTTTAGCAATAGCAATGTCCACTACAATGACTTGTAACCTCTGAATTCAGATTTGCATGCATTTTTTGTCACTTTGTGCCTGATGCCCTTGCAGCTTGAAAGAAAGAAGATTCCAGAAGAGGAAAATAGTAGATAAATTCTAATTTACCTGCCGATCAGAACGCGAACTTGAACGCACAGAAGATTCCATCGTGTCAGTTTAATAAAATGCTCTGTCCCTGTACTTATAAGGTCAAAGAATCAGCAAGATGTTTGTTCCTCTGACATTTGGGAAATTACCTTTCTGAGCAGGGAAGAATAATGGTAAAATCCGTACCTTTCAGGAGCAGCATTCATTGTGACAGGGTACTTTGATTTATGAGTCCAATTCCCCCATAACAGATACTTGGGCAAGTTATAAAAGTATTTTTTTCCCTTTATGCAGCTTTTATCGCAACTGTGTGTGATGAAGTGATTGATGATCTTGCCTCCATCGTCCTTGTATTTTTAAATTTAATCCTGCAGCAACACCAGAGTCGAGTGCGATTTATGAAGTGGATGTTCATGGTACAGAAACCATAATATGCTTTCTTCTCGTTGATCTGCAGCACTGACAGATCTCTGTTGATTATGAACAACTTACAGTGCTTGATAAACTCCTCATATTTAGTTTAAGGATACTTCAGTTCCACAGATCACCACAAGGAATTGTAGTATCTTATAGAAAGAGGCCACTCAGCCCATCGCTTTAGTGCTTGCTATTTTAGAGTATTATGTAGGAACTTAAATAATGCCATTGAGTCCCTTGGGCCAGTTCTGCTACTTTGGGTGGCACAGTGGCACAGTCGTTGTTAACACTGCTGCCTCACAGCACCAGGGGCCTGGGTTCAATTCCGGCCTTGGGTGGCTGTCTGTGTGGAGTTTGCATGTGCTTCCCGTGTCTGTGTGGGCTTCCTCCCGTTGCTCTGGCTTCCTCTCACAGTCCAAAGATGTGTGGGTTCGGTTGACTGGCCATGCTAAATTGCCTCTTAGTGTCAGAGGGATTTGCAGGGTAAATCTGTGGGGTTTCAGGGATGGGGCTTGTAATGTCCACCATGATTTATCTCTGAGCTGACAAGACCCCATATCCACTTCCTTCCTTGTCAGACCTTGTCAACTTTCCTGCTCTTAGGTTCCTTTCTGTTTCAACTATTCAGGTTCTGTCCTACACAGCAGGAGGCTTCATGTTCCGTGGGAAGATGCTCAGAGTTACAACTAATTGGCAAAGTCTATTCAGCAAGCATCATAAAGTAAATTTAGTGCAACCCAGCATAAGTTAAAGTGGACAAGAGCCTTGCACGTATACAGTGTGTCCTGCAGTCTTCAGAGGTCAAAGATGAACTGCCTTCTGGAATTTCACTGTTGCTGTTATCACCCAGCTTTGTCAAGCTTACAGAATCTTGGTTAGAAATAATTTAGCTTTTAAGAAGAGAACTTGAATGTATAGTGCACCTTTCGTTTCCTCAGGATATCTTAAAGGACTTCACAGCCAACAGATTGTTTCTTATTTAGATTGCTGTATTTGTTGCCCATTGTGCTGTCTCTCTACGTTGGAATCCAAAGGCAGACTGGGTGACCAACTTGCAGAACACTTCCACTAGTCTGCAAGCATGGCCCCAAATTTCTGATTGCTTGTCATTTCTATTCACCATCTTGCTCTTACGCTCACATTTCTGTCCTCTGTCCACTGTAATGTTCCAGTGAAGTCCAACGCAAATTCGAGGAACAGCATCGCATCTTCCAATTCAGCACTTTACCGTCTTCTGGACTCAACACTGAGTTCAACAACTTCAGATCATGAATTCTGTCCTCCATCTTGAACATTTTCCCCCCAGGTGCTGACTTGAATTTGTTTTCATATTTTTGGTTTCAGACAAAACTTATCTTTATTCTGCTTTCAATATTACTCTGGATCAATGCTTTCTTTTTTTATTACCAACATGACCACTTCCGTTTCCTTTTGTTTCACACAACCTCCCTTTTCCAACAATATCAAACCTATCAAATTTCTACCTCTTGTCAGTTCCGAAGAAGTCATATTGGACTTGAAACATGAACTCTTTTTCTGAATTCTTTCATGGGAGGTGGATATTGCTGTCAGCCAACATTCGTTGCCCATCCCTAAATGCCGTTGAGAAGACAGATATATCTGCAACTTGACTATTTGCTGCAAAACATTTATTTTGGTTTTCCTCGCAGGAGAGGGTGGCCTGCTTGAACCTCTGAGGTCCATGTGATGGAGTTCTGTTCTGAAGAGAGTTCCAGGGGTTTGACCCAGTGACACTGAAGGAACAGTCTTACAGTTCCGAGTCGGATTGGTGCATGGCTTGGAGGAGGCTTTTCCCCACAGGTGCTGTAAGACCTGCTCAGATTTTCCAGCACTTTCTGTTTTTATTTCAGAGCCAACTTGTGCTCAGCAAATTCCCATAAGTTGCAGGATTGTTAACTACCACTTGATCAGTTTTGGGCAGTTCTACTTGAAAGGAGGGAGGCACAGTGGCCAGACCACAACTGGAACACCAATACTCTTCTTCAAATAGTGCCATGGGATCCCCACCCGAATGACAGGGTCTTGGCTTACTGCTTTATTAGAAAAATGGGACTTCTATCACTGCAGCAATTCACCAAAAATCCTTAGATCGCACATTCCAAACCCATGACCACTTCCATCTAGAAGGACAAGGGCAGCAGATATGTGGGAACACCATCACTTGCAAGTTCCCCTCCAAGCCACTCACCATCCTGACTTGGAAATATATGGCCATTCCTTCACAGTTGCTAGGTCAAGATACTGGAGTCTCTCCCTAACGGCATTGTGGGTCAACCGACATCACATGGACTACAGAAAAACAAGAAGGCAGTTCACCGCCACCTTCTCAAGGGCAACTAAGAATGAGCAATAAATGCTGGCCAGCCAGTGACGTCCATGTCCCATGAATGAATAAAAAACCCCATATTACTGGGATGTGAGGAAAAACCCTTTTACCCAAAAGGTGGTTACAGTCTCAAATGTGCTGCCTGCGAGGCAGGTTGCTTCACATCCTTTGAAGAGTACCTGGATGAGCCCTTGGAACATCATAACATTCAAGACTATGGGCCAAGTACTGATAAATGGGATTAGGTCAGGTGTTTCTCACATTTGGTGCAGACTTGATGGGCCAAAGGGCATTTTTTGCATGGCGTGATTCTAAGTGTTAGTGAGGATTTTGTGCTCAGCTGTCTGGAATGCAACTCAAACCCACAACAGTCTGACTCTCAAGGAGGTGAGAGAACTGCTCTCTGAGCCACAATTGTCACCTTCTGACTTTATGAAAGGGGATATAAAAATGCAAGTGTTTTTCTCAGTGTAGCTGCTATGTTGATCTCCTAACCTGGCCTTTCCCTTTAAGATTTCTGTTCAGACACTCGCTGCAGAGACAAGAGGCAGATCCGAATAAACAGGTAAATTAACGAGGTCAATCAGGAAGCAGTTGTATGTGTAAGTTTCAGGCTGTGGATTGATGCCTGTTTTGCTTTCTCTTCCTCTAAAGAACGATTGTTCATCTATAACAAAATGTGACCCTTCAAGTGTGATGTTTAGAATGCGACTGCCACAAAGTCGACGCAAAAATGATCAGACTCAACCCAAAGCCTGTCTCTGGGCTGGATCTGCACCATTTCGTGACTTGCTGTTTTATGAGCCAGAAACATTGTGCCAGCTGAAACATGATGGGCATGTACTTAGCATGGACACACCAGTTGCATTTCGAGCCTGAACACAAGCACAATGGATTCACTTGGGATAGGCCTCTCTGTCCAAGTTGCCTTTCAAAGCCACAGCTAGAAGAATACAAATGCATGGGAGGCCCACCACCTTCTCAAGGGCAATTAGGAGTCAGTGCTGGCCTTGCCAGTGATGCTCAAATGCCATGAACAGTCTTTTAAAACTCCAGGGGTGCTTAGTGCAATGCTCAAATGATCAGGGCCTTTATTTAGGAGACTTGAGTAGTCGCCAGAGGAAATTCAGCACTCATTTTAAGATCAAAGTGTTTGTGTTTCTGTGTTGATGCTTAAGCCCTTGAACTTCGGGCTCCAGAGAGTAAAGTCAACCATTCAATTAGTTTGAGCTGCATGGAAAGCCTGCACATCATGTGGCCTTGGTTTCCTGGGTTCATGGAAAGTTTCTTCAAGTATTGAGAATGACCAATTGTTTCCGTATACAGTTAAAATTCAGAATGCAACTCTGAAGTGTAGGCTAGAATACGATACAATGTACAATGTAGGTTCCGCTCATTCATACAAACTGACTATTTTACAACCTGCCTGAATTCACCAGTCAATTTTAAAAATTCATTCATCCAATGTGGGTATCACTGGCAAAGCTAGTATTCACTGTCCATACCGAGCTGTCCTTTGAGAAGATGGAGATCGGTCTTCTTCTTGAACTCCCATTGTATGGTGAAGGTGTTTCCTCACTGCTGTCAGGTCTCAAGTTATAGAATTTCATCCAAGGCAGGATGACGTGTAACAGATTAGCTTATCATTTACCAAATTGCTAAATCTGTTGTGCACAGATTAGCTACCACTTTTCTGTCATCACAGAATTCCTACAATGCAGAAGGAGGTCATTTGGCCCATCGAACTTGCACCAACTGTCCAACAGAGCATCTCACCCAGGCTCTATCCTGCTAACTCCACATATTTACCCCGTTAATCCGGCTAAACTACAAATCTTTGGACACTAAGGTCAATTTAGCACGGCTAATCCACATAACTGGCACAACTTTGGGAGGAAATTGGAGTATCTGGAGGATACCCACACAGACATGGGGAGGAGATGCAAACTCCACACAGATAGTGACCGAAGCCAGGAATTGAATCTGGGTCCCTGGCGCTGTGAGGCAGCAGTGCTAACCCCTATGCCACCGTATGTCAGTTATTACAACACTAAATGCGCGGCTGAAAAATTACTTCATTCGTTGTAAGGCACTTTGCAAAGTTCCAGTGTTATGAAATGCTTTGCAAGCTCCTTTTATCATTGCCTTGTGAAAATAGGATTATGAATATTTCACTTTATGAAAAGGGGGAATTAAGCATCATTTGAAAAGCAGGTTTGTGAATCGTGCTTTAACTGAAAGATGTAGAAACAGTGTTGGTTCTTGAAACAAATAAAATGGTGGGTGTAGTTTGAAGCTGGTGGACTGGAACTTGTGTTTTTCAGGAGCTGAAACTAAATATGTGACAACTCTGGAAGAACCTCAGTCAGCAACACTCCTGGCCACCTTACCTCCAACTAAATCCTTACTTTCAAACAATGTTCACTTCAGCAGAAGTACAATGTGATCATAACCTGAGGGATTTATGCAACTTGACGAAGATAACAAAGTCTTGTGGGTGGGCACATCCAGGGGTTGTTAGTAATTGCTCGTGATTTCTGTTTCAAGGATCGTGGGAAAACGGCACTTTGTGCAACATTTCAGAAATGCGAGCCACAATTTATTTCACCTAAATATGTTTGGTGAGAGGTGCAAAGATAATTTTATAAAATCATGAAATCATACAACACATCAAGAGGCCATTTGATCCACTGTGCTTATTTGACTCTTTAAAAGAGCAATTCAATTTGTCTCTCTCCCTTCTACTCTGTTCCCAAAGCTTCACAAATGTTACCTTTTCACACATTTCCCTAATCCTTTTTGAAAGTTACAACTGGGTTGTTTGTCAACACTCTTTCAAGCAGGGTATTCAAGATCTTGATACTAAAGAAGAATATTGTGAAATTAAGGATTGACAAACATATGAACAAGGAGCAGGAGTAGGCCATTCAGCCCCTTGACCCTGCTCCACATTTAACAAGGTCATGGCTGATTTGATAGTAACCTCAAAGTTGCATCTCACCCACTCCTGTAACCTATCACCCTCTTTGCTTACCAAGAATCTTTCCATTCTGATTAAAAATAGACCCTGCTTCCACCATCTTTTCAGAAGGAGTTCCAAAGACCCATGACCCTCCATGTGAAAACATATCATCCACATTCTAAATGGATGATCCCTTATTTTTAAACAGTGACCCCTAGTTCTAGATTCTCCCACAAGTGGGAACATCCTCTCCACATCCACCCTGTTAAGTCCCCTCAGGATATATGTTTCAATCAAGTCACCTCTTATTCTTCTGAACTCCAGCAGATATAAACCTAACATGTTCAACCTTCCCTCATAACACAACCATCCATTCTGGGGATTCATTTTATAAGCCTCCTCTGAACTCATGCATTTACATCCTTCGCATGGGATTTGAGATAGTGGGCAGGATTTTACGGTTATGCTCACCGCATGTTCAACCTTTCCTCATAACACAACCATCCATTCTGGGGATTCATCTTATAAGCCTCCTCTGAACTAATGCACTTACATCCTTCACATGGGATTTCAGATAGTGGGCAGGATTTTACGGTTATGCTCAACCCAACGAACCATTCCACTGTCCATCCTTCACCTGCTCCAATTCCCATTGGCAGATGGGGCGGTAAACTTCCAGCCAGTGTGTTGAGATGGATAGAAAACAGGTTGGCACACAGGAAGCAAAGAGTAGGGATAACTTTGTCTTTTCCAAGCGGCAGGCAGTGACTTGTGGGGTATTGCTGGGATCAGTGTTATTCATGATATGATTAATGATTTAGATCAGGTAACTAAATGTATTGTCTTCAAATTTGCAGATGACACAGAGCTGGGTGACGGGGTGAGTTGTGAGGAGGTTGCACGGATGCTTCAGTGTGACTTGGACAAGTTGAGTTGAGTGGGAAAATGCATGGCAGATGCAGCACAATGTAGATGAATGTGAGGTTATCCACTTAGGTAGCAAAAACACGAAGGCAGATTATTATCTGAATGGCTAGAATCATAGAATCCCTACAGTACAGAAGGAGGCCATTTGAATCATCAAGTCTGTACCAACCACAATTCCACCCAGGCCCTATTCCTGCAACCCTCATTTACCCTACTAATTCTGCTGACACCAGGGTCAATTGTGCAGTTGTGGTCTTCTTGTCTGCAGATGTTTATTTTTGCTGTTGAGGGACTGCAGAGAAGATTTATCAGATTGATTATTGGGATGGTAGGACTCACATATGAGGAGAGAATGAGTTGGTTGGGATCACATTCACTGGAGTTTAGAAAAATGAGGGGAGAGTTAGGAAAGTTAATCGAACGTTATCATTGGTTGCAAAGTGAATTGAATGCAAAAGTAGGGAGGTTACACTTCAGTTATACATAAACCTATTAAATATCTAACAGAACTAGACAGGGCAGACGCAGAAAGGTGGGGCAGCCTAGAACCAGGGGGTTACAGTCTAAGATTGCAGGGTAAACCATTTAGGGCTGTGATGAGGACAAATTTCTTGACTCAGAGATTGGTGAGCTGCTGGAATTTGTGACCACAAAAAGCACTTAGGCCAACACATTGTATGTTTTCAAGAAGGAGTTAGATAGAGTCCTTGGGGCTAAAGGGATCAAAGGATATGGGGGGGTCACTGAGTTGGATGATCAGCCATAATCATAATGAATGGTGCAGCAGGCTTGAAGGGTTGAAGTCCTGCTCCTATTCTCTATGTTTCTATGCTTCCTTAAATGAGGTGACCAACACTGTGCACAATACTCCAGATGTGGTCTCAATGCTGCCTTGTAAAACTGAAGTATAATCTCCCTACTCCTGTATTTAACTCCCCTCACAATAAATGATAACATTCAATGAGCTTTCCTAATTACATGCTGCACCTGCATACGAGCCTTTTGTGATTCATGCACTAAGACAAACAGATTCCTCTGCATCTCAGATCTCTGCAATCTCTCTGGAGAAGTGGGTGTCACTTGCAATGTCACCATTTATTCTGCATCCCACACGTCCTTAAAAGTTGCTGGTGGGTCTTCTTGAATAACTGCGATGGTATGATACAATGTAGTTCTTTGCCAGATCACTTCATGGCCCTTGCATGTGATAATATGGCACATGCACGCAAGAACAATGGGTGGAATTTTATGATCTCTCCCACTAACTGGGCCTTCCGTTCCCACTGAAATCAATGGACTTTTGAACAGCTTGCTGCATTTTAAACCCCACCCTTGCCTTGGCAGGGCTATGAAATTCTGCCCAATGTCCTTCTGTATGACAGCAGCTCCATCCTGTGTAATGTACGATTGTTGAGTGAAATGGCATATCCCTCCTATGGAATGCCATGGCTGCTTGATTCAATAGCATGGCCCTTACGTATGTTCCATACACACTGGGGGTGATTCGTCCATCCCACCACACTAATCTTTGAGGTCAACGGGTCAGGAGAATTGCGTGTGGGCCGATTGGCAGGATTCGTGCGTGCATTTCTGTGCATCCCCAAGCACTGGATATGTAGAAGCATGTGGGAACAGCAGGTAGGTGATTTAAATCTATGTTAAATGTTATTTTGATGTGATTATTGGGCCCAGGACTGAAATCTCTGGGCCCGCAAGCGTCTCCGACCCTACCACCACCACCCCCCTCCACCCGCCCCCGCCCCCCCCCTTCCCCCTCGTCGCCACCACCACCACCACCAAGTACAAACTCACTCCGGTGGTATTCAGACTCGCTCCCCACTTTCGGAGAAGTAGCAGGAGATTCCGCTGGAGTGATGGGGGGCGTTTGGGGCCCTCCCCGAGGGAATCGGGTGCTGGCATTGGCGCCCCCTGGGCATGGGCACTCTGGCAGTGTCAGCCTTTGTCCCCTGGCACTCCCAAGGGTGCACCTTGGCACTACCCATCAGGCATGGGGCAGTGCCAACGGGGCAGAGTCTAGGGTCAGGGCTAGCTGGCTGCAGGGGGTCCTGCTGCCACTCTGCATGGGATCGATCAGGACTGGAGGGAGGCCAGCAATCGGGGTGGCCTGGGGTGGGGTGATGCTCAGCCAGGGTTCTGCCTCCCCTTGGATGGTCTGCCAGGGACTGGGGGTGTTTGCCAGGTGGAGATCTGCTTCCCATGGGGGAGGGGAGGGGTTGGAGATTGGGGTGATCCAGGACAGTGGTAGCAGGGAGTTCCACGAATGAATTGGGAGCCGCGATCAGTTGTGGCGGGGGGTTGGGAGGGGGGGAACAGCATTGTGGGAGTCCTGGCTGGCCAGTACTCGAGCTGGCCAGTGATCAGGAAGATGACAGAGAGGGACCACTGCGCTGTCAGTCTCCCGCTTGAA